>NW_026293272.1:0-78453 GCF_026419915.1 Harpia harpyja | reverse complement strand
ACACCCGTCTGACGGGTGGTATTATTTTCATTATTGATGACCCCGCGTGCCATCGGTAGCTGAACTGAGCAGCGGCACAGAGACGTAGCTCTTGATAGCCCCGGGAATTGAGGGAAATGTTCGGCATCGTACCCTCTTTCTGCCTCCTTGTGGGCGCTGCTTGCGGGTTCACCTGGGTCTTCTTGTCAACTCCTGATAAGTGTTTGGGCGAGGGCATTTCCCGGAGATCAGTCTCTCCTTTCTCACTCCTCCAGGCAGCCTCAACTGCCACCGCAGCGCTGACGGACTTCGTGAAACCCGAGCAGCTAGATGGTGAAAACTGCTTTAAATGCAGCCAGTAAGATGATTATTAACACCATATTAATACTAGATCCTGCGTGAAGGTGCTGCACATACTCTAGCATAAGCCATCTTTTCATATAACATAATTTATTAACATAATAATTCACATAGGTTAGATGCACGATAATGAGGCACCGATATTTTAATATGGCTCTGTGCATCTGAACAGCCTTAAAACAGCGTAGGGGGGTGTGAGACATGAAAGGATGTCTGGCCTTCTTGGGGCAAGATAGGGCGTATACGAAGGTTGCATTTCAGCACTTGGCTCTGTGCTTGGTTTCAAGGTGTAACAAGACGGTTGCCGCCTCCAAGAGGTTTACAATCCATCGCGCACCCAAGGTTCTCACCGTGTGTCTGAAACGGTTTGAAGATTTCAGCGGCGGGAAGATCAACAAGGTGCGTATGCAACTGGAGCGCAACGTTCCCTTCCTGGAGCGGGATATTTCCCAAAGCAGTACGCTCTTTCACAAGCCGTTCACGTTGAGTTTTTCGCGTTCCCTTCCGGGGAGAGGAGAGTTGCCGCGGGAAGACAAGCACGTACTCTGCTCCGGGAGAGCTGCTTTGGCCGAGAACAGTGTCCTGCCACCCAAACCATTACCTGTTGCTTTGGGGAAAAACCAAGTGTTCATGAGCCCCAAAGATGTATTTATACACCTCTGGTCTTGGAGGGCTATTTCGTGTAGTATTTCAGGATCATTTCCGAGCACTCTCGGTCTCTCCGTAGGTTGTGAAGTACTCCAACTGCTTGGATCTTCACCCGTACATGTCTCAGACAGACGGAGAACCGCTCTTCTACTCTTTATACGCTGTCCTGGTGCATAGCGGTAACAGGTGTCATTCAGGGCACTATTTCTGCTACACAAAGGTAAAGAGCAACTTCCTTCCATGCACGAGAAAAAGGCGTGCTGAGGAAGACAGACTTTCACGGCAGTGATACCGGCAGCCAAGGATTTGGGGGAGAAGGTCTCCTTAGAGGCTGGGTTGGGTTTGTTTTGGCGTGCTCTTGGTTCTGTAGTTTTCTGCCTGAGTTTTTGTGGAGAAACCATGCAGTTCATCTCCAGATATCATTGCCTTTTTTTTTACAGGCCAGCAACGGGCTGTGGTACGAGATGGACGATTCATCTGAAGATCTTTGTGACCGCAACACGGTTCTCCAGCAGCAAGCCTATTTGCTGTTCTATATCAGGTAATAACAGAAGAGTACTTAAAGGGAAAGATGGGAAGGGACTTTTTACGAGGGATTGTAGTGGTAGGACTAGGGGGAACGGTTTTAAACTGAAAGAGGGCAGGTTTAGGTCAGCTGTTAGGAAGAAATTCTTTACGGTGAGGGTGGTGAGACACTGGAAGAGGTTGCCCAGAGCAGTTGTGGATGCCCCTTCCCTGAAAGTGTCCAAGGCCAGGTTGGATGGGGCTTTGAACAACCTCACCCCATGGCAGGGGAGATGGAACGAGATGATCCTTAAGGTCCCTGCCGACCCCAACCATTTTAGGATTCTATGAAATGGAGGCCGTAGGGAGGATAAAGATGAGGTCTTGCTCCAACAAGGGCAGACCCCAACCAAATTTCAAATTTGTAGGTTTGGATACGTCTTCTCTCTGTCATAGAAACCGCTCCAAGAAAATGGCTGGACCCCAGGGAAAGCTGCAAGAACAGCCCTAAACAGAAATCACTCTTTGTTTTTTTTTCTCCAGGAGCTCTGATTTAAGGGGAGGAAGGCCTTCTTCCCCACAGATACCATCACATGCCCATGCCTTCCCGAGTCAGTGGGCGGCCGGCAGCAAGAAGGTAGATCCTGTGGGACCACCGGGTCTTCTTCCTAGGACTAAGGTAACTCTGGGGAGATGGATCAGTGGATTTCTTTCCGGGATCTTGGCATCGTTCTCTTTTCCCTCCCACGCTGCAGCCTTCTTCAAAGCTGCAACGCTTCTCCCTCTCAAAGCATCCCACCTCGATCCACCCCATTTGTCCACCTTTGGGTCTTCTGCCTTTGCAGCCCTCCAGGAGAAGCTCTGGGACGCCCTTAGCTGTCCCGTCCCACAGTTTCTGGGGGTTCCCCACTGTTCTGGTCCTTTCATGGGGAAAGGTCAGGGCCTTTTCACAGCTCTCTTTGCAGGACGTGGCGGTGGGCATGGAGGATGCTCCACAGGACTGCAGCTCCTCTACAAGAACCAGGACCAGCCAGTTAAACCAGGCAGATGCGTGGGAGGCATCTGCAGCGTGGGCAGGCAGGCGCAGCACGGCCTCGTGCGCGTCCAGAACCCAACCCGGCTTCCCGTTCCGCTGTCAACTGTTTGACCGTGGGCCGCACGCTGCGCAACGGGACGACGAGCAGGAGGACGGATTCACCTCCTGTTCCTGCTGCCAGAGGAATGGGGCCAGGGAGAGGGCCTGGAGCAACTTGCCGCAACGGGACAAGGATTTCTGCAGCTGCCTCTTGGCCACAAAGGACTACAACTACTCAGCAAGGAGGAGGACTAGTCCGAGTCACAAACAAGCCCCCAGGGATGACTCACCTCCGTGGACCTCCAACTCCAGCTCCCGGTGGGCTCCCGCATCCTGGGCTGCCTGGGAGCAAAGATTGCTTCAGGAGAGAGAGCGGAGCTGATCCCCGCAGTGTGGCTGTAAACTCTGCAGACGGTTCGCGGAATACACAGACGACCGTGGCTCAGCGAGGAGGAGGAGAACTAGTTCTCCGAGTCACGAACAAACCCCCAGGGATGATTCACCTCCGTTGACCTCCAACTCCAGCTCCAAGGCGGTTCCCACATCCCAGGCTGCCTGGGAGCAAACTCAGCTGCGGGAAAAAGAGCGGAGCCGATCCCCGCGGCGGGGTTACAATCTCCGCAGCCGGTTCGTGGAGTACACGGACAACCATCGCTCCGCAAGAGGAGGAAGAGGTGTCAGAAGAAGTCCTCCACGTCGTGAGCAGGTCCCAAGGGATGATGCGGCCCCAGGACCCTCCAGTGCCCGCTCCAAGCAGGCTCCGGCACCCAGGGCTGCTCAGGATCAAATCCTGCCGAGGCAGAGCGAGCGAAGCAGATCCCCGCAGCAGGATTATGATCTCCAAAGCCGGTTCGTGGACGCCACAAACTATGACCCCTCAGCAGGAAGGAGGAGGGCTTCCCTGATGAGGGAGAAACACAACGTCTAACTTCTGCAATGCTGGGGAGGAGGAAGAGGAGGAAGAAGAATCCATCAAGTACCAAAGCAGGGACCAAGCTGCACGAAGGACACCAGCAGCCCACCCTCTCCCTCCTCCCAGTGCTGCCTCTGGCCAGGAAAAGCTCGGAAAGAACTCCCAGAAATTCGGACAACTCTGCCAGCTGGCCCACCTGCCCACAGGTCCCTCGAGGAAGAGCTTCTCTCTGTTTTTGGGATCACCCTGCAAAAACAACACTCGGTTAGAGCCAAGAGGCAGAAAAGCCAAAGACAGAATTAAAAACATTTGTTGGCCTTGCATGTGTAATTTATGGGGCGTTTCCTTCTCTGTAGGTTTTGCGGCAATTGGTGGAAATAATACCCGAGAATATATACCTTCATATATAATTCTAAAATGCTTCCTGTAATACATTAGATACGGGGGTTTCTTTTTAAATCCTTTTATATATAAATGAATATAATTTTTCAATATATATGAAAACGAGAGATTTTTTCTCCACTTCAACACCTCACCCCCATATTTAGTGTTTTAGTATTCTTTTTAACACTCCCCCTCCATCAATGGTCAGGCATTTTTGGGCTGCGATCCCCCTTTTTGGGGGGGACCCCCCCCATCCCCCATTCACCTCCTCTCCTCCGCCACATCCCTGCCCCCCGCAGTGACATTGGGGTGCCCCAAATGATGTCATCACCCCCCCAGACCCCCTCCTTCTTATTCACCCCCCCCCAAAAAAAAGCACAAACCAAGGGAAAGGACCCCGACCAGCAGCTTGTGACTTTAATAATGCCTTTTACATAGGTACGTGCCTGCTCCCCAAAAGCAGTGGCTCCACTAGAAAAATAAAAGGAGGGCCCCCCCCCCACCGCAAACAGTTGCAGCCCCCCCCCCCAGCCCTTGTCCTGCAGGCTGGCGGCTGCCCCAAGGAGGGGGAGCGTGCCAGACGATGGTGCCACATCTCGCGCTCTGCTCCGCACCGGGACGGGTTCCCCGGGTCGCAAACGTCCCTGGTCCCTCTCGGCCCCGCGCTCTGCTGAGCATCGCGAGATGCTTACGACAGGACATGTGAAAAACAAGCAAAAAAAACCCCCCAAATTGTATTTCAGCTGTATACGGAGGGGTTAAAAGATGGGGTTTTGGTCCGTGGGTGAACACTGGGGGAGAAATAGATAGCCGAGAAAAGCTCAGTCAGCACAGAAAACGGATGGTTTGTTGCCCGTTGCTTGGAATACCTGTTCCTCCGCAAATGTGTAAATACCGGGATTTTTCCGAAGAGCAGCGGGCTCGTGTACGGCGAGGCCACCGTTGCCTCCGTGGGGACGCCCACGGAAAGCTGGCACCTACCGATTGCTGGGCCGAGCTCGCGGCGCAAGACGGCACAAGAATGTACGGATGGTCCGTCTTCCTCACGGTCCTCGGGTCAGGATGTTAATCTGCTTTACAAGATACCCTTAGCATAACGCATCTCTGTCATCGTTAAATGCTTGCTTTTTCCCTTATAGTCAGTGTGTGTGTGTGTGTGCGCGTCTTCTTGGGAATCCTCGAAAGCACCCTAAAACATCAGCATATTAAAAAAATAGCACAGAAGAAAGTAGGGGAAATTCCATCAGAATAAGGGGTAGTAGCTGAGCTAAAGGGAGATTCTAGCTACACAGGTCAGCTCAAAATACAACGTGTCCTTTAAAAGCTAAGAGTGATTTGAACACTTCAAATCAGTATTAAGACGAACTGATACCATTCTGAACGCATTCTTAGCGTAAAAGTAAACACTCTTGCCAGTGTCGGAAGGTGTCTCCTCCCCTCCGCACAGCCCTGCTGCAGGGAGATAATCCTGGGGGGCTGCGGGACGAGGCTGTAACGTCATCAGAATCCACGCTTACAGATCCACCACAATAGCTACAGCCCTTGCGCTGCTGCTGCTGCTGCACATCTTGCTTGCTCGGTCAATAAAGCTGAAAGTGAAGTGGAAAACTTCAAAGAGTAAAATGAAAAATAAAGAACAAATCTCCTTAATTCACTTCATACTAAGAAGGTATGCAGATATTTATACACATTCAATAAAATACTTCTATGATAAAAGTATTTGGTTTTCCTTTTGCGTTAGCTTAACTTGCACAGCTGTGAATTGACACCATTAAATTAGCCATCTCCAAAATACAGAGTAATTATTTGACTACAGGGTGTTTTGTGTGTTACATGATGCGGAGGGACGCCTGGCCAGCTGTACTGCCCAAGAGAGATGCTACTGACTGCCAGGGAAATGCACCATTGAAAGCCAGACAGAAATAAAGTACTTTGGAGCACTCTGTCCAAATGTAGGGAAAAAACCCCGTAACATTTAGTTGCCTCTCTTTTTAAACATGTAGAACAAATACCTAACTGCTTAAGCGCACCTAATAAATTCTATGCTACAGCTACTGGCAGTTACAGTTTAAACAATGCAAGTCAGTTTGTAAATTATACAATTTTAACTTCTTTTAAAGTTTCATTTATGATAGAAAAAAAATCAGTAAGATAAGAGATCCCTCCTATGCTTTTACTTTTGGCGGGGTGGAAATTCAAATCCCCAGTGCTGCAACACCTCAGGCTACCAAAAAGGACTGGCAGATTTGTTATTGCTTTTGGCTGTACTGCAGCATGCAGAGGAACGTGTTTTTAAGAGATCTCGACTGTTACAACTGAGAACCCAGAAAGCAGCGACGCAATCAACTTTCAAAAGACGTGCTGTACTTGCGTCTTTGGAAAGAAATTGACTTTTTTGTTGTTTTTTTTTCTTTTTTAAGAGTGAACAGTCTTGTTGCTGATGACTTCTACCGCCAAGTACAGCATCGCTGAAGATCTGCTCTGATGGAAAGCTCATAAAATGCAACTTCTTTGAATGAGAAAGATTTCCATTTTGGAAAATCTCTTTCAAACTAAAGTCAAAAACTACACGCTGCAGGGAAGTGGTCCCTCACCTTAGCTTCCAGAGGGCTGGGGGTCTGCATCCATCCTCAACAAAAACCACATCAGCTAACCAGGATAGTCCTGCAGTTGCCAGGTTCCGCTTCATCATCTACAAAAAACCAAAAAACAACAAATAAACCAACCACAACCAAAAAAACCCAGTACCAGCAGTCACGTCAATCGACACAGACCTCTTCCGCGACAAACACCTCCTCAAAAGCAATATGGCCTTCCTGTTAAAGAATTTTCAGACGTGGGTTTCTCTAGGTTTGCTTTATTAACAACTCAGAGTTGGGCCACCACCGCAGTGAATGGCACACTTCCAAAAGTTTCCAAACCTTACATACCCTTTTGCCACCCATTGTCCCAGTCCAAAGTCTCTGTAATTTTCCAGCCAAAGTCTCTGTAGTTTTCCAGCCGATTTTCTGTTCTCCTAGCGTTATCATTCATCATCTTACTCATCCATTCTCCATTCTCATGTCTCGGTTCTTCTGAGATTGGTGCTCATAGGCAGAAGGTCTCCGGTCACCATCATCACTTATCTTCTTACACTTCAAAGGTAAATTTGAAGTGTAATGAATCTTTAAAAAATTAGAAATTTTAGGCGTATCAACATTTTAACCATAGACTCTTACTGCTGTTCCCTGACTCTGCATCCGCAGGCAGAGCAGCTCCAAGCCAAACACACACGTGCGTGGACTGACAATACAGAGAACGCTACAACCAGTGGGACTCAAAAATGAGAGAAAACTCTCAGCAACAAGAATGACTCCCAGACGGGAGATGCTGTCGAGCAAGAAGACCTACGGGGCTGCAACGGCGATGTAAGGAGGCTCTATGGGAGCCCCCGAGAAAAAAAAAGAGTCAAATGTAACAGCCCGCGACAAGAACTTACTGTCAAAACTGGGACAATGGATGCACAAGAAGCCAGGCTGTAAGACCTAAGACCCTAAAGACGTGGAGGAGAAACCCCAGAAAGTAGACCCCACGAAAACAGGGCTCTCAAGAGAAGAGCTGCTGACGCAGCCCTGATACCTACTGCAAGCAGAATGATCCAGAAACATCTACAACACAACGCACACTTTGATTTAAGCTTCAGTTGCAAGACAAGACGCACTTGGCCGACTCTGTGCAGGTGAGGCAAGGCATTCAAGGCTACAGATGCCTACTGAGGGGCACGCCAAACTTGCTGAGCACCAAGAGCATCGAGACCTGCGGAAGGCAGAACGAAGGACACAGACTACACAACAGCACGGGTGGGAACTGCCCTGCCTGGCACACGCGCGTATTGCATGGGAGAGTGTCGTGGTTTAACCCCAGCCAGCAACTAAGGACCACGCAGCCGCCGCTCGCTCGCTCCCCACCCACCCAGTGGGATGGGGGAGAAAATGGGGAAAAGAAGTAAAACTCGTGGGTTGAGATAACAACGGTTTCATAGAACAAGAAAGAAGAAACTAATAATGATTATGAGAACACTAATAAAATGACAACAGCACTAATAAAAGGATTGGAATGTACAAATGATGCGCAGTGCAACTGCTCACCGCCCGCCCATCGACACCCAGCCAGTCCCCGAGCGGCGATCCCCCCACACCGACTCCCCCCAGCTGATATACTGGGCATGACGTCCCATGGTATGGAATACTCTGTTGGCCAGTTTGGGCCAGCTGCCCTGGCTGTGTCCTGTGCCAACTTCTTGTGCCCCTCCAGCTTTCTCGCTGGCTGGGCATGAGAAGCTGAAAAATCCTTGACTTTAGACCAAACATTACTTAGCAACAACTGAAAACATCAGTGTTATCAACATTCTTCACATACCGAACCCGAAACATGGCACCGTACCAGCTACTAGGAAGACAATTAACTCTATCCCAGCTGAAACCAGGACAGAGAGACCCCACGCCCTCCATCTGCGCCCAAACACGGTCGATCCTGAAGATCCCTCTCCACCGCACTGACTTCATCCCCAACCCCTGCCTGCCCGAATTCGCAACCTCTCTCCGCTCCATGTCCGTCCCCCCCCCATATCATTTGCCCCTCAACTTTGCTTTCAGAGGGCTGCGGGTCAGGTTCCGTCCTCCACAAAGTCTGCCCCAGCTATTTAAGATGTCGCTGCTATCACCAGGTTCCTCTCCATCACCTGCACAAACCGAGCGCTACCAGTCCCACGGGCCAACGCCGACCTCTTCCACAGCAGCGTCCTCCTCGGAAGCGCCACATCGCTCGAAAGCTACAGCTGCCGCCCCTTTTGCTCTTCTCACTCTGCCAATTTAACTCAAATCCTCCGCAGAAAGCCCGCGCAGCAGCTGCAAGAGCCGGGAGGGAAACGCACCACCAAGAGACCTCGTGGTACGGCGGGATCTGACCGATCCCACGAAAAACAACAAACAGAAAAAGGCATCTTGTGGTTGATATACCGCTGGGCTCGCCCACCACCCCAACCACAATCACCTGGGGAAGGGGAAGGTCGTGGAGAAACGCCGGGGCAAGTCTCCCGCTCCGCCTTGAACCTGCAGCTTGTGAAGCGTGGACAAGATGGACTGTTACTGGAAACAACGATAACACTTTTACCAAAACTTTGTGTATCGCGCTGATGCAAGATGCTTTACATTTTGCGTTGCGAGAAGAACGGTGTCCTTGTTATGCTGACTAGCGGTGGATAAGAAAACCTGTATGTTGCAAAATGTGTAAGATACCAGACGAAATTACTTTTGGTCGACCTTGCAATTCCCTGGGAAGATGAGAACCTTAGGCCCTTTTAGATAATTGAGCTTAAAAGCGTCACTGTGGCTTGTGTTAATCGAATGAAAATCAAGAAAAGACAGATATTAGAGTTACTAACGAAAGTTCTTCAGGATAAGCTGTATGAAAACATGTAAAGCGTCCCACTGCGCAGAATCACTAGAAGAGGGTGTACTAGCGGACAAGCGAGGAAGACTATCGAAGACCACCAGAGGGCCCCTGAAGACCACCAAAGATCTCGAGCACGCCTGCGCCGAGGGCATTTACATATATCGACGAGTTCCCGGAATTCAGACGAATATGTTAATTACTTCCAGGAAAAATCATGAATATGTATATCCCTTTTGTATCTAATCCCAACCGTTGAAAGAATTGGTGTGCACGATAGTGATTCAAAGCAACTAACTCAATAGCTTGATTAACTATTAAGTAGGTATTCTTTATTGGCAGCGCTGGGTGCACAGGGGGGGATCGTTCCACCTATCGTGCGCACCGTCGGGCCCAATTGTGCAGGTTAAGTACATGTTCTACGTACATATTCACCGGATTTCCAAGAATTGTTATACATAATCATTAGTTTTCCAGGAAAGTATTAGCATATGCAAATGTCCTTTACACAGGCGCATTGAAGGTCTCTGGCGGTCTTCCGTAGTCTTCCTCACTTGTCTGCTACTTGACCCTCCTCAGGTGACTCTGCGCAGTGTGGTCCTTTGTGGGATACTTGGAAAGTAATGGGCACATAGTGAACAATCCAGACTCGATAGAATTGATCCATTTGTGAGCCAAGGATGTTTTGTAGGCAGCAGGCTTCAAGGACGCTTTGCTTGTGGACACATATTTAGCTAACGGTAGTAAGAGCATTCCAGACGCCTTTGGAAGGCCTTGAACAGAATAAACAAGAAGACAAAAAAAAGAAAGATGCCAATTAGAAGAACACAGGTGCGCATTCCACGATAAAGGGAACTTGGCACAAAGAACCTCAATTCGGCAGCTTATCTTGACCAATTAGACTGAGACAAGTTTCGCATGTTTTAGTTAACGCAACCAATTATGCCTTATGTTTACGCGCGTGTACAGTGTTGTTATAACCAATCATTAGGTGTAACTAGGCGCGTGGACAGCTCATGCTAACCAATCTCTAATTTGCTTATGCGTGAACAGTAACTAGAATGAACATATAAACCGAGCTATCTTGGCAATAAAGTGGCAGCTGCTTGATCATATTGATTGTGTGCAGTGTCCGTGACTGCCGCGTCAACACTCATCAAGGCAGGCTCAGACATGATGGGATGAAGAGCAACCTCAAAGAAAAGGGCCTGAGTGTTACGAGGGATGCCATAGCAGCCAGTGGTGGTGATAAAGAGGAACATGGCTATGTGCATATTGGGCTGCACTGGGAGGAGCTTGGCCAGCCAGACAAGGGGAGTTGTCGTCCGTTTTCACTCAGCACTGGTGTGGCCACCTCTGGAACAGTGTGTCCCAGTGTGGGGATCCCCATTCTGGAGGAATGGCAAGACACTGGAGATGAACGGCCTGGCTGAACAGGGAGCTTTTGCTAGGACTCAAGAAAAAAAGAAGAGTTTATCATCTCTGGAGGAAAGGGCGGGAAACTTGGGAGGAGTACGGGGATCTTGTTAGGTCATGCAGAGAGGAAATGAGAAAGGCAAAAGCTCAGCTAGAACTCAATCTAGCCACTGTCATAAGGGACAACAAAAAATGTTTTTACAAATATGCTAACAGTAAAAAGAATCCCAAGGAGAATATCTATCCTATAATGGATGCAGAAGGGAATGTAGCCACCAGAGATGAGGAAAAGGCTGAGGTACCTAATGCCTTCTTTGCCTCAGTCTTTAATAGGGAGACCAGTTATCCTCAGGGTACTCTGCCCCCTGAGCTGGAAGGCAAGGATGAAGAGCAGAACATACCCCCCCTTAATCCAGGAGGAAATAGTGACCTATTATGCTATCTGGACACTCACAAATCTATGGGACCAGATGGGATCCATCCGAGAGTACTAAGGGAACTGGTGGAGGTGCTTGCCAAGCCACTCTCCATCATCTATCAGCAATCCTGGTCAACAGGGGAGGTCCCAGAGGACTGGAGGCTTGCCAATGTGACTCCCATTTATAAGAAGGGTCGGAGGGAGGATCCGGGGAACTACAGGCCTGTCAGCCTGACCTCGGTACCAGGGAAGATTATGGAACAGTTTGCCTTGAGAGCGCTCACATGGCAAGTCCAGGGCTATCAGGGGATCAGGCCCAGTCAGCATGGCTTTACAAAAGGCAGGTCCTGCTTGACCAACCTGATCTCCTTCTATGACCAGGTGACGCACCTAGTGGGTGAAGGAAAGGCTGTGGGTGTTGTCTACCTGGACTTCAGCAAGGCCTTGGACACTGTCTCTCATGGCATACTCCCTGAGAAGCTGGCATCTCATGGCTTGGACAAGTGTACTCTTTGCTGGGTGAAAAACTGGCTGGATGGCCGAGCCCAGAGGGTTGTGGTGAATGGGATTAAATCTGATTGGTGGTGGGTCACAAGTGGTGTTCCTCAGGGCTCGGTGTTGGGGTCAGTTCTGTTTAATATCTTTATCGATGATTTGGATGAGGGGATCGAGTGCACCCTCAGCAAGTTTGCAGACGACACCAAGTTGGGAGGATGGGTTGATCTGCTGGAGGGTAGGAAGGCTCTACAGAGGGATCTGGACAGGCTGGATCGATGGGCTGAGGCCAATCGTATGAAGTTCTACAAGGCCAAGTGCCAGGCCCTGCACTTGGGTCACAGCAACCCCATGCAGTGCTACAGGCTTGGGGAAGAGTGGCTGGAAAGCTGCCCAGCAGAAAAAGACCTGGGGGTGCTGGTTGACAGCCGGCTGAATATGAGCCAGCAGTGTGCCCAGGTGGCCACAAAGGCCAACGGCATCCTGGCCTGTATCAGAAATAGTGTGGCCAGCAGAAGCGGGGAGGTGATTGCTCCCCTGTATTCGGCACTGGCGAGGCCGCACCTTGAGTACTGTGTTTCATTTTGGGCCCCTCACTACAGGGAAGACATTGATGTGCTGGAACGTGTCCAGCGAAGGGCAACCAAGTTGGTGAGGGGCCTGGAGCATAAGCCTTCTGAGGAGCGGCTGAGGGAGCTGGGGCTGTTTAGTCTGGAGAAGAGGAGGCTGAGGGGAGACCTCATCGCTCTCTACAACTACCTGAAGGGGGTTTGTAGTGAGGTGGGTGCTGGTCTCTTCTGTCAGGTGGCTGGTGATAGGACGAGAGGAAATGGCCTCAAGTTGCGGCAAGGGAGATTTGGGTTGGATATTAGGAAAAATTTCTTTACTGAGAGGGTTGTCAGACATTGGAATAGGCTGCCCAGGGAAGTGGTTGAGTCACCATCCCTGGAGGTATTCAAAAAGCACGTAGACAAAGCACTTCAGAACATGGTTTAGTGGGCATGGATGATGGTTGGCCTCGATGATCTTGAAGGTCTTTTTCCAACCTAAACAATTCTATGATTCTATGATCCAGAGGAGGTCTGCCAAGATGGTGCTAGGGGCCATGTGTGGAGAGGCTGGGAGACCTGGGCTTCTTAGGCCTAGTCAATCAGAAGATTTGGGGAGCGTAGTATCATGTAGTCCATGATAGCTTGAAAGTTGCTTTCAGAGGTGGTGGCACGGGGGAAAGAGCATGAGAAAGGAAAACCAGCAAAACCTGCACTTTGCGAGGTCCAGACTGGACATGAGTAAAAATGAAATGTCACTCCAAGGGTAGTGTTGTGGTGCAACAGGTCACCCAGAGGTAGTCTGGATGAGGAACAGTGTCTGTTTCAAGGAACAGCTGCCGGTGAGGACAGAGACGCATCAGTACAGATAGGAAGGTGCGGGAGGAGCAGGTTGGGTGTCTAAAGCATGAAGAGACACAGGCATAGGCGTGTGGAAGTGTAGGAGAGCCTGTGGTAGAGATGTCCAGGGGTGCTGGCAAGGCTGGAAGTCCCTGACAGAACTGAGGCCTTGGTCCCCTTGGCTATGGCTAATGCCTCTGCCACCAAAGGCTGCAAGGAGACACGTTGTCCTCATGCCACTGGAGCCTCATTGCTTCCTTTTTTCTAATTTTTTTCTAATTTGGGGATCTACTGAAGGAGGCATAGCAGCACTCTCCAATGAATATTGATCCAGGCTGTCTCCTATGGAGCTCTGGAAAGGAAGGAAAAGCAGTCCTTTGAGGTCCATATGGACAACCTTGCTCCTCACCTCCCCAAGCCCACCAGCTCCTGCACTGGCCACCTGGGACTTGCATCACACGCTTTCCCTGGAGAACTGGCTACTGTCAATGGACAGTGGCTGGACAGACCAGGGTTAGTAACAACTCCAAAGCAGATCACCATATGATCTGCTATGAAGAGAATTAACTCCATCCCAGCCAGATGCAGGACAGAGATACAGGGCATACAATGAGGGTGAGGAGTGAACAATGTCTTCTTCCAATGACCTGGGGAAATCTGTGGATCACAGAGCCTGGCTCTGATGGGGGACTCAGTCTCCCTGGTATTCACTGGTCAAGTGAGACAGCAAGATGTAAGCAGCCCAGGAGGTTTCTTGTGGTGTTTGTGGAAAGTTCTTAGCACAGCTGCAACACGGGCCACCCAGTCTGATGCTCGCCTGCACCTGGTACTCCCAAAAGAGGATGAGCTGGTCAGGGATGTGAAGAACGGTGTCAGCCTTGCCTGTAGCAACCATGAAATTGTGGTCTCTCAGATCCCCAGGGGCTTGGGGAAGGAGACTAGCAGAGCACAGACCCTGGATATGAGGGAATGAACCTGGCCTGTTGAGGGCACTGGCAGGTGGGATGCCATGGAGGCAGTGTCAGGGCCCTGAGCATATCCATAGGCCTTCATGTCCCTGACCAGCCTCACATCGGGCCTCCACCCACACCTCTGTCTGTGGGCCAGGGAGACCATTGAAGCCCAGGCCTGAGTTTCAGCCCCAGCTTGATCTATGCTGCAGGTGTAGGAGTCTCCAGACACAGCCACAGACACAGCCTTGCCTGTCCATGGACCTTGTTGATTCGGACTTGCAGACTCGCTCCCCAGCTTGATCCTTTATGGAGTGTACAATGAAATGACACCATCGCCCTCCAGGTGCCAGACCCCAGCTGATTCACAGAGGCCTAGGGCCTTTCTGCTTCCTTTCTTCCCATCACTTGCTCAGGTTTGGGGAGGAGAGGAAGGAAGAGCAGGTGAGGCTTCTGGGTGCCAATGACTGAAATGGTGGAGCAGAACCATCACTTGTGAAATGATCTCAAGGCTATGCTAGGTCAAAAGTGTTATCTTCTGTTCCTATCTCAGAGGCTTTAAATCTTCAGCGGGAACCTGGGAGCTCTGAGATTCTTCCACCTCCCTCTCTTTTAGCAAGTTGATAGTACCCAGTCAGAGGCTTTCTTTCAATTCTGTTTACAGCCTAAAGCACCCCGTGGTCTGGAGATATTCCAGGAAACCTGCATAAGAGTCACACTCTTCTGCACAAGAAGGTGCATGCTCCCAGGAACCTCAGGAGACATGGCAGAGCGATAGCTCTGTTCGGCGAGGTGGTCAAATGCATCATCTCCATTTCGGTAATGGTGGCCTCGATGCCTGCATCACGTGTAAACTCTCTCTGTGGATGCTGACTTTTACTGAGCAACCGGACCTGACCTCAGAGCGGGCCCCACTTTGAGCTGGGCGTTGGACTCGAGACCTCCGGAGCTCCCCTACACTCTCAAATGTCCTGTGATGCAGAGACCTTCACCTCCACCTTAATCTCTTCTCGTAGGGTGTGTGTTAAGTCAAAGGCTCATGGAAGGGTTAGTGGGGAAGAGACTGCTGGGCTTCTCTAGTCCAGCCTCCAGGCTGGCTGTGACTTTGTGGACCTGAAACCTGAAGAGCTCCAGAAGTAAAGATCACAGCAATGCTCCTCCTAGTCCTTTTTATTTTTCCTAAGGCTCAGCCTAACGCTGCGAAGAGGCAGTTTGTGGCTGTTGCCTCTGTCATATCATTGGCCACTGCAGAGAGCTTGGCTCTGTCATCTCTCCAGGTTGTTAATAGGGTTGCCCATGCCTCCACTTCAGCAGGATAGAGAGGCAGAGACTCTCCTCACAGCTCGTGCGTTAGGTCCGTACCCCAATTTGGCAGACCTCTTTGGGCCACCTCCACTTTATCTGCTTTTCTTTTGAAATATGAGGCCCACTGGCCCCTATGGAATCCATCATGGTGCCCAGGCTCTTCTCCCCAGGGCACTCTTTAGCTGCTGCATGGAGTCGTTCTGTAGCTTTTCCTTCTAAAACTCCAGGTTTCTGTTGGCCAAATCCCTCAGTGTGGCCAGGTCCCTCTGACTGAACCTCCAATAGTCCAGCTTTTAAAGTACGTGTGCTGATGCTTATCCTGAGTCATGGTGCTCTAACAAGATCACAACTTAAGTAACTGCAGGACGCAGCAGGGTGAGCTCTGGGGTCAGACCAGGGTGCTCAGAGCTTTCTTCCTTTTGTGCTTCAAAAGATCCAAGGGAGGAGCTGACCTTCATCAGGCAGTTCAGGGATCCTGACCAGAAGACCATGGTACCTGGAGGAGTTAGTGATCCATGTAACAGTAAACGTGAGCAGAGCCAGGCCTGGGCTGGGCTGTGCTCCATGTACAGCTTGGCCTTCAGGCTGTGTTGTGCTAAGCATATCTCAATGCAGGATAAACTTGATTGTAGCAGAGAAACCTGCAGGAAGCTCCCAGCTGGTACCAGCAATTAGGCCACCTGCATGTCCTTACCTGCATCTAAAACTGCAGAAACAAACATCCCCTTCTGGGATAGTAGGAAAGATGACAAGAATTGTTTTCTTGTAAGAAAACACTGAAAGAGCTCCCAGGACCAAACCGGGATAACCCTTACATGGGTGGGATCTGCACAGCTTGCTGCACAATGATCAAAGGCACCTCCTGATGCAAAACAACACACAAGTCTGCTGCGGGCCTGTCAGGGATGCCAGCAGAGGTGCCCTCACAGCCACCTTCCCAGCCATGTGTCTCCTGCTGGCCCATGACATCCTGAGGCACAGCTGACCTCATCACAGCATTCCCACCCATCTCTTCCTTGTGGCCTAGGATCTGATCAGATAAAGGTCACCTCACATTCCTCTTCCAACACCATGGCTCTGCTTTGGGAACTCACCATCCCTGCCCTGCCCCCAGGGACCAAACAGCCTAAGTTAGGGTAGGAGAGGGGTTCAAGGTGAGGGGCTTAGAGCATGGGAATGAGGGCTTCGTGTGTTAAGTGTTCAGGTTAGGGTTTAGGGATTAGAGCTCACCTTTCAGGGTTAGGGATTAGGCAAAGGTTTAGGGTGATGGTCTGGTGTTCTGCTTTGGCTGTCTGGTTAGTGTTTAGGGTGTGGGCTCACTTTGTGGATTAGGGGTTCTTCAGGGCAGGGGTGAGGGCTAGGCTTAAGGCCAACTTTTTAATGCTAGCTCTAAGGGCGGGGGATTGGCAGGAGCGATAGGGTAACGTTCACAGGGTAAGAGTAAGATTTAGCTCAGAGGTAAGGCTTGAGGTAAGGGATTAGGGTAGTGGATTCCCAACAGGGTGAGTGGTGCCATTTAGGGGTAGGGTTATGAGCTAATGTTATTGCTTAGAAACAGAGGAAGGGCCAAACAGAAATGGGGAGACAGGAACCTCATGAAATTCAACCAGGGAAAGTGTAAAGTCCTGCCTCTTGGGGGGGGGCAATAACTCCAGGCACCACTCTGTGCTGGGGGCAACCCAGCTACCTGCAAAGCTGGAATAGAGTTTTGGAGAAAATGTGCTGGTGGGCACCAAGTTGACCATGAGCCAGCAATGTGCCCTTGCCACAAAGAAGGCTGAGGGTATCCTGGGTTGCATTAGGAGTGTTGCCAGCAGGCTGGTGGGGGGGATCCTTCCCCTTTACTCACCACTGGTGAGGCCGCACCTGGAGCACTGTGGTCAGTTCTGGGCCCCCCAGGACTAGAGAGACATAGACATATTGGAGAGAGTCCAACAAAAGGCCACTAAGATAATGATGAAGGGACTGGAGCATCTCTCCTGGCAGGAAAGTCTGCGAGAGCTGGGACTGTTCAGCCTGGAGAAGGGAAGGCTCAGGGGGATCTAATCAGTCTGTAAAAATACCTGAAGGGAGGGTGCAAAGAAGATCGAGCCAGGCTCTTTTCAGTGGTGCCCAGTGACAGGACAAGAGGCCATGGGCACAAAGTGAAACTCAGGAGGTCCCCTCTGAACATCAGGAAACACTTTTAGACTGGGAGGGTGACTAAGCACTGGCACAGGCTATCCAGAGAGGTTGTGGAGTCTCCATCCTTGGAGCTATTCAAAAGCCATGTGAACATTGTCCTGGGTGAGCAGCTCTAGGTGGCCCTGCCTGAGGAGGGGTTTGGACCAGATGACCCCCGAGGTCCCTCCTAACCTCAACCATTCTGTCATTCTGTGAAATGCTGTTAAGGATGTCTTAGACCTAGAGGACAAGTCCCACAGAATGAGCAAGACCATCTAAATGAGGCTTCTAGATGAATAGGTGATGCCATCAATATAGAAAAGCAAGCAGCATGGGAGAGCAATGGGGAATGCCAATGGTCTGGATTGAGAACTTCCTGGAAAAAGCCAAAGGAAAAGGATGGGTCCTTGGGTGCAAGGTACCCCATGCTCTGGGGGCAAGGTACCTTGTTTGGGACAGCTTCCTTAGCAAAACCTGCATCCCCCAAGGGTGATTCCCTGGGCCTGCACCAGGCAGCAGCCGTGTTTCTCAGCAGCACCTTCCCTTTCCTCCCTGGGTATTGACCATGTCTCTCCATTCCACATTCATGGACCCCAAACTACCAGTTGAGGAAACACATTTTGGTGAGGGGAAGACCTCCCTGAGGCATGTCTGCACTTTGTGAGTCCCAAGAGCTTGTGCAAACCTCGGGGTGGAGCTCATTTGGTACCCACATTTGTATTGCAGATGGTTGGGGAGCACCATTACCAAGCAGGAAGTGAGAGATCTGGTCCCAGGACAAGATCTGCCTGATGGGGATGGAGCTTACAGCTGCAGTGTCTCCGGGTCATTGCCCCACATAAGGTGTGTTTGATATATGGCCGTGTTCCTGGAAATAATGCCATTTGGGTGACTTAGTCTCACCATCAAAACTAGGCAGGATGAATCCCATCCCTGGCAAAGAGCATGCATAAACTGAAGGAACTGCCCTCCACTTGCCCAGCTTTGGCCTTGGCATGGGGAGAACCTTCTGGGCCTGAATGGACAAGCACAGCTGTGCCCTGCCTGCAAAGCTCAGGAACTCTTCTCCACTCTTAAAGAAAAAATGAGCACATTTTTCATCAGCTGAAATGCATCAAACACTGTTCCTTCACAGACAATGTTTTCCCATGATGTCAAGGTGGAAATTTCCAGCCCATGTACAATGCTCAGGAGTAGAAATATTGATCTTCCCCATTACACCCGTGACACTGCTCTGCCTAGTATCCTGTGTATTGACTCTCACCACTCTCTCACGGGTTTCCACATGTGCTGCTTGAACTGACCATTTCTAAAGAAGTCATTCCAGCAGACTGCCTGGACATCTGCATTTGCCAGTGTCCATCCAGCTTTCCTCCTCTCATTGGTCTCTACCCATTCAAACACCTCTCAGCTACCCAGGTGCTGCTCAGAGCTTCAGGTGCTTTAAAGCTTGCCTTGTCTTCCAGTAGTCTGCTTGATGGTCTCTTGAGCCAACTCCTCCATTGTGTTTGTACCTGTTCTCCTGAGTATCTCACTGAAAGTGTTCCACTAAGGTGACCCACAGCAGGAAGTGGACTTCAGTGGAGGAAATGTGGGCTTCATACATTTTTTTTAATGCACTGGGGTTTTTGTTACTTTTTTTTTTAATAATGGCAGGTAAGCAACATTCTTCTGTGACTGTGTGCAGCTGGCTCTCCATATAAAGCCAGTGGGAATCTGTGCAGAAGAGCTGAATCATTCAGCTACAGCCTTTAGTGGGAAAAGCTTGGATTTGAGAAATCATGATGCAAGTGCAGGTGACCACTGAGAGAAATGATGGATGGAGGTGGTGGTGAGGGACCAATGATGACGATGGGGCACAGGACAACGATGTCCCATACATTGTCTGACAGAAACAATCTTACCGTTTCCTACATGTTCAGACATCATCCGCAGATGCTGTGGATCAATATGAATTGGAGAAGGCTGAGATTACGTGTTCTGTAAGCGGCAAGACAGAAAACTGGAAGCAGAAGAAATCCTGATTATTTTGTTACTTATCATTTCAATCTTCTCTGCTCGGCTATACTCCTGAAATTTCTCCAATGAGCCACAGAAGACTTGAAGAGTTAGGGAACGTTGTGCACAGAGACCTGGCTTGTTAGGGTGTTTTGCACGTTAAGGAGCCCTCTGGTGCCCAGTTCCTGAACTGCAGATACTGCAAGCAGGAACAAGCCTCTGACAAAGTGGAAGGCAGAAGAAAACCCCAAGTTTCTGAGGGCGTTGGAGGCCCCACTGAGGGCCAACACTGACAAAGCCATCAAGGGAATGACCAGTCAATGTGTCGGTCCCTGGGGGCAAAATATGCTAAAAATTGGAGACACTGGTTGCAGGTGGCAAAGGCAATATGCTAGTGGCTCTGATCACATGTAAGCCCTTGGTGTTTGTTAATCATCAGAGTGGCCAAGCCCTGACCCCCAGGGCCTGGTAAAAGAGGTCCTTTCCCTCATGCATTGCTCAGGGCTCTACTGAGGGTCAGTGTGAGTGCAGGTGCGTGTACAACTCGGTGGTAGATTTTGTTGCTTTAAACAGAAAGCTGTGGTGTTCTGGGGATTTGGCAATGCCTGTGAGTTCCGCACAACCCGTCCAGCCTCCTTCATAGCCCTGCTGACAGTCCTCAATCACCTGAGATGTCCCAGTCCCAGACTTGTTTGCATCCCCAAATTGGATCCATTTCCCAGCACTGCACTGCCATTCCTCCTGCTGCTGCTGCCCTAAAATCACAGCTTGAACTATTCCACAGTAGCATGACTGCCACTTGATCCTTCGGGTACCCTTCTGGCCTGTAACACATTCTCGGCTACACATACCCCGGACTCTCGCTGCACTCGCACGAGTCTCCCAAAAGGTTCTCACTTCCCCTGCAGTAATGAGACCTCACTCCAGGAGGTTCATGCATTCTCCAGGCTCATGGATGTTGCCTGAATTCCAAGCAAGTGTGGGTAGTGAAGGAGAGGAAGAGCTGAAGCACCCTTCAGAGCTGCTTCCCATGGCACCACCTGGATCAGTCTCCCAAGTAAGTCAAAGACTTCTCCTCTGGAGTCCAGAGTCTGTGCTCTGCTGCTGACCTTCCTCACTGCCCTTTGGTGTCTGAGACCCCACTGTTGCATGGTCATGACAGCTAAGGCTGACACTGGTGATCACATCCTGAGCAGCTTTTCCTTGTGGGCCAGGGTCAGGTCCAGGTGAGCATCAGCCTTGTTGGCCCCCCTAGCAGCTCTGTTAAGAAGTTGTCCCAAAGTCCTTCAGGCTGTTGGCACCCTGTTGCTTTGCCTGGCCAGTGAATGCCAGGGCACTTCCAGTCCCTCATAGGCACCTGCTCATTAACCTGGAGAATTCCTTGGCTGCTGACAAAAGACCTTTTCTGTTTCCTCTCCCATCATCAGCTAGTTTGTAACTGCCAGCACAATGTCACTCTTACTGACTCCTCTGAGCCTCAGTGACAAAAGCTAACCCATCCTGTTGCCCGTCACATAGAGGACCTCCATAAATCCAAGCTTCCCCTTCATACAGGGGGCATCCACCCTCCTCATTCTTCTACGTCCATGCTACACCTCCTGGGGTTCCAGCCATCTAAAGGGACATAAGATTATCTGTACAATTGTCCCCTTAGAGTGCTAGACCTAAGGAACAGCATTTTAAATAATGCCTCACAGAGTCTGAGTGCCTGCCTTACTGGGATCAGAACAGACCAACACTTCCTGGTGAAAAACACTCTCTCAGTACCCTTGATTGCAGCCCCTCTGGTCCCATGGACTGGTAAGGGTGTGGTTTGCTAGGTAAGCCCTGGTGTGATCCTCATCCACCACTGTCCAGAGTCCTGCCTCAAAGCACAAAGGCCTGGGAGACCTTGCTGGTGGTAACTGAGGCAGAGATGACATAGGCAATCTCAGATCTCTCTACACCTACTCTCACTTAATGTGTTAGTGGTCCCATAGTATCTCTCTTTCTTCTTTAACTGTTCCTGACGTAGCAACAGCTCCTCTTCGTGCCCTTGAATTGCCTTTTGAGCGTCAGCTGAGTTTTGGTATGAACCATGGCTGTGCTTGGAGGATGCTGTCTTTGAAGGCAAGATGTACCCAGGAACACTGTTCAAATGCTTGGGCTGTTCCTCGGTTGGATCATCAAGGGAGTGAGGAAGGACCCCGGTGTGACGTGCTTTGTGATCACGCAATGCCTGCAGCTAATGGGTAGAAGAAGGGACGGAAATTGCATCTCTGATGGCATCTGATGACTGGTGCCTCTGACTGATGGCAACCATCAGTGGCACAAAGGCACCAAATCATACTCTCCGAGATGCCATCTGGGGTGTCTGTCACACACCCTCCCTGATAGAGAATTGCTTTTCCTCTAGGACCTGTGATTCCCAGGCCAGACTGGCATCTCCAGTAGCTCTTTGGGCCTGGATATGAACCTTGAATTGAGTAGCTGCTCTGAATTCTGTAACCCAAGGTGGGGCTGAACATGACACAACTGCCAATACATTCAGTCAAGGTCTCATAAATCCAACAGATGGAGAAGACGAAGAGAGAGCCTGAGCTCTCCCTATGGCACATGACTCCATTCCGTTAGAGGAATAGCTCTATAGGCCACCCTGAACATCATGAGGAGGGACAGGTTCCGTTGCCCTTAATTTGGGCACCAGCTGTCATTTCAGTTGGCCAAAGG
Source organism: Harpia harpyja (assembly GCF_026419915.1). Taxonomy (NCBI): domain Eukaryota; kingdom Metazoa; phylum Chordata; class Aves; order Accipitriformes; family Accipitridae; genus Harpia; species Harpia harpyja. The sequence continues at coordinate 56,318 of NW_026293272.1, read as the reverse complement.
CAATTCCCAGGAGCCACCAAGAAAAGGCGCTCAGATGTTGTCCTGTCTCTATATCAGCCTGCACATAACTTGGATCTGTCTCCATTACCTGCACATCTCTTTGACCACCTCTGGCACCTCCAATGTCACCAGACATTTGCATCTGAACACCTCACTCCTGGCCTCCATCACCATTCATTAGCATGGGAGCTGAGACAAGGAGCTGACATGCAGGTGCCTATTTAATGCAGACCTGCACTGAGGCAAGAGGAATCCCACCTCCTGTGGGTTTGTGGTGGGCATGGGAGGGAGCTGAGTCCCCTTCCAGCTCTAGGAATACAATCCCAGCATGAGATGCCTCCATGGACTCGGCTGACTCCCTTCCCTCAGCAGGGCTAAAGGAGATCCCTGCCTGTCACTGTCTGCGTGTCCTGCCCAATGATGGCACAAGAAAGAGGCTGCCCAGGGAAGTGGCTGAGTCACCATCCTTGGAGGTATTTAAAAGACACGGTGTTTAGGGACACGGTTTAGTGGTGGACTTGCTAGTGTTATGTTCAAGGTTGGACTTGATGATGTTATGGGTCTTTTCCAACCTAAATGATTCTATGATTCTCAGAAAAGTTGACTCTTGGACCTAAGTCTGTCTCTCAGCAGAGCAATGACCCTGCTGGAAAGCAGTGTCTCTCCCCAGGTGAGGGAGGGAACATCAGTGATTGCTTCAGCCTGTTTCCCAGGAGGTTCCCCTGGAGCCCCAGGGACACCTGGAGGGAGCCCAGAGGGGGCAGAGAAAGTGCTGCCTTGGGCTGGTCCTCTGCTGCTGAGCTGGGCTGGGCTCCTGGGACAGAGGGAGCTCCTGGCAAGCGGGCAGCGCTGCAGAGACACAGCTCTGCCCAGGAGCAGGGCTGGGGGCACTGCCTGCAGGCATCGAGAGGAGACCTGCAAGGCAGAGAGAGCTTAAAGGCAGTGTGGAGTGGGAGGATGCTGAGAGCTTACTGGGGGAGAAGTCTTCACAGCCCTCTGCATGGTAAGTCTGTGGGTGCAGGGCAATAGAGCTTCAGTTCCTGCAGGCATCTCCGAACACTGGCACAGCTGACAGTGTATGGGATCTGGCAGGAGGACTGTCTTGGATTCTCTGGTGTAGAGGAGAAGGATGTGCTCCAGAGCAGGGTTCCCTGCTGCGCTGTCAGAGGGACAGGGCATGAGGACTGCCTTCTCCTGGCACCAGCTGCAGGGGTGTGAAGCCAGGTGTGCATCCAGGGGTGCCCAGGGCTGTCCTTCAGAGCAGGGTCCTGGTGTTTCAGGGGCTGAGTGTTGGAGCAGGGACTTTGCTGCCTGCCCCAGGGTCAGCACTCAGCCTGTGCAGGGAAATCCCCATGACAGTGTGGGGAGAAGCTGTGGGTGAAAGAAATGACCCCTGGAAGGGCAGAGCAGCCTGCTTCTGCTGTCGAGAGGGTGCTGTGTGGGTCAGGTTTGCTCACAGCTCCAGCTCAGCCCTGGCCATTTCCGAGGGCACTTTCAAGAAGAACATCAGTATTTTCCCGAAAGGTAAGGAGTCTTTGCTTTGAATTTTTATCATCTTGGTGGGCGTGTGGGCAGTATGAGACTAAAATTTATTTGTCCCCACTGGAGAAGGCACCGAGACTCCAGTTGTCCTTAGGACTTGTCTGAGGTGTTCTTTAGCCCCTGCACACACAGAGATGTCCCTGGGCACTGCCCGGCTGCCAGGAGGGCTCTGCAGGGCAGAGCTGAGTACACAGTGGGTGGGATGGGGTCTGTGAGCAGGGACAGGGAGGAGACAAGGGGACGGAGAAGCAGCTGCCGACAGGGACGGCTCCAGGCAGCAGAGACAGGGGCAGGGAGTGAGAGGGAGCTGCTCCCAGCAATGCCATGAGAGGGGGGATTCAGGCACATCCCTGCCATCAGTGGAGAAAACCCATGGTCTTTCCTCCCACCCAGCAGAGCCTCTGCCCTTACAGCCATGGGGACTCAGTCACCTTCTCAGTGGCTTAGCCCTGAACAGAAGAAATTATCAAATGCCCTACCATCTGTCCCTCTCCTGCCTCCAGCAGCAGCAGCACTGTAGCATTTGTGCATTTTGTTCCTCCTGCCTCTGCTCCTCTTTTTATTATCACTGGACTGGGGTGGGGGCGTGGGATTCAGGTGCACTTCACAGACCAAGCCTGCTGTCTTGCCATGCAGATTTGTCCATGGGAGTTAAGTGTCCCAATCCCCTCCTAATTCCCAGGCTCCCAGTGATACAAATGACAAAACTCTCCTTTCAGGACACCCCATCTTTAGGACATGTGCTTCTTTCCCTGCCAAAAGCACTCCTTAAGTGAGGGTGGGAAACTGGAACAAAATACACAAAACAAAATGCCCTCGGCTCTTCTCGGCTGTTGCCTGAATTGGGAGCGAAAATGCTGAAAAGCTCTTTGATATAACAAGTGGATTTTACCTGTATATCAGCCAATGTCCCCATTTACCTCCTGCTCTAGGGCAGGACTGACTCCTCAGGAGCTCAGAGCAGAGCCCGCTGCTCCCAGTGGCGCCCTCAGTCAGCACCACCAACAACCCATGAAATGGACTGCCAAAGGTCTTCCTGAAATACAAGAGGCAGCTTCAGTGGGGTTTCTTTGCGAAATGCATCAGGTTTTGCTCAGAGAAGTTTCTTCTAACTTGTCACCATCTTTTCCTCTCAAACAGTGCCCCATGCCCAGAAGAAGCTGATGTCCAACAGCAGCTCCATCACTGAGTTCCTCCTCCTGGCATTTGCAGACACACGGCAGCTGCAGCTCTTGCACTTCTGGCTCTTCCTGGGCATCTACCTGGCTGCCCTCCTGGGCAACGGCCTCATCATCACCACTGTAGCCTGCGACCACCACCTCCACACCCCCATGTACTTCTTCCTCCTCAACCTCTCCCTCCTCGACTTGGGCTTCATCTCCACCACTGTCCCCAAATCCATGGCCAATTCCCTGTGGGACACCAGGGCCATCTCCTACTGGGGATGTGCTGCACAGCTCTTTTTTTTCTTTTTCTGTGCTTCAGCAGAGTATTCTCTCCTCACCATCATGGCCTACGACCGCTACGTTGCCATCTGCCAACCCCTGCACTACGGGACCCTCCTGGGCAGCAGAGCTTGTGTCTGCATGGCAGCAGCTGCCTGGGCCAGTGGGTTTCTCTATGCTGTCATGCACACAGCCAATACTTTTTCACTACCACTCTGCAAGGGCAATGCTGTGGACCAGTTCTTCTGTGAAATCCCCCAGATCCTCAAGCTCTCCTGCTCACGCTCCGACCTCAGGGAAGTTGGGCTTCTTGTGCTTAGTGCCTGTTTAGCATTTGGTTGTTTTGTTCTCATTCTTTTCTCCTACGTGCAGATCTTCAGGGCGGTCCTGAGGATCCCCTCTGAGCAGGGACGCCACAAAGCCTTTTCCACGTGCCTCCCTCACCTGGCCGTGGTCTCCTTGTTTATCAGCACTGCAGTGTTTGCCTACTTGAAACCCCCCTCCATCTCCTCCCAATCCCTCGATCTGGTGGTGGCAGTTCTGTACTCGGTGGTGCCTCCAGCAGTGAACCCCCTCCTCTACAGCATGAGGAACCAGGAGATCAAGGATGCCCTGTGGAAAATGATGAGCGGGTGTTTTTCAGAAGCAATTAACTGCCTGTTTTCTTCTGCAGAGCAGTCATAATGTATTTCATTACAAGCCCAGGCTGCCTTATCAGGTTCCTTTTTGTGGTGGTAGTGGGGTTTTCTTTGTTTTTCTTATGATCATGTTGTTCACAGTGAAATTTTATTAGCCATCCCATATGTAATTCAATGTCTACCTGTAGAATTTGACCCAGAGGCTGTGTAAATGAGGCGCAGTGCTCTCTCTGTATTTCAACACAATAAAACACCGTGCAGCAACTTGTTTGCCTGAGATACTTCCTCTGAGAACTTGGTGAAGCTGCAGGGCAGTGCGTCTGTGCAGAGGGGAAGGGGAAAATGTTCTCAACACAGCAGCACTGCCAGGGAGAACCAGCGCTTGGTCTTCCCAAAGCTGCTCTCTTTCAACTTCCACGCTGTCCTTCTGAGCCCCTAGGTTGGTGTAAGGCCTGAGTGCTCTGGCAGCTGGGTCACAGTCCTGCAGTGTGGCAGGACTCTCAAGGGAGAATCTTGGTTCTGAGGAATTGCTCTATTTACACTGGCTTTGTCACTCCATCCCCTGCCCCACTTGTCACTGGGACCAGGGTTCCCTCAGCTGCCTTCCTTGTGCTGACAACACATTTAGAGAAGCCCTTCTGGGTGCCCTCAGGGCAGTGCCTGAAGGCTTAGGTCTTTTTCCAAAGGGTCTGCCCTGTGCCCGTTTTCGCGGGACACCCTGGGGAAGCTGCCCCAGGGCAATCATCCTCGACTAGCCCCTCACAACCACCATTTCCAGCACTGGCCTGTCACCCCAGCTTGGAGAGGTTCTTTGTCCCTCCATGGAAGGACACTTGTCGTGGTTTTACCACAGCCAGCAACTAAACACCACGCAGCCGCTCACTCACTCCCCCCCCACCCAGTGGGATGGGGGAGAAAATCGGGAAAAGAAGCAAAACCCGTGGGTTGAGATAAGAACGGTTTAATAAAACAGAAAAGAAGAAACTGATAATGATAATGATAACACTAATAAAATGACAACAGTAATAATGAAAGGATTGGAATGTACAAATGATGCGCAGTGCAATTGCTCACCACCCGCCGACCGACACCCAGCCAGTCCCCCGAACGGCGATTCCCCCGCGCCCACTTCCCCGTTCCTGTACTAGATGGGACGTCACATGGTATGGAATACACCGTTGGCCAGTTTGGGTCAGGTGCCCTGGCTGTGTCCTGTGCCAACTTCTTGTGCCCCTCCAGCTTTCTCGCTGGCTGGGCATGAGAAGCTGAAAAATCCTTGACATTAGTCTAAACACTACTGAGCAACAACTGAAGACATCAGTGTTACCAAAATTCTTCGCATACTGAACTCAAAACATAGCACTGTACCAGCTACTAGGAAGACAGTTAACTCTATCCCAGCTGAAACCAGGACAACACTGAATGAGGAGGTCAAAAGTCCATGTTTGCATTGTACAGAGGAGATGTAAGCATGCAGAACATGGGCGTGAAGCGAAATGAACCCCAGTGAGCACAAACGCCATCAGCTATACCTGGGGGTTCCATGAAGGCTTGTGGCACAGACAGTGCCTCAAGGTCACTTCACGTTGGGAGTAACATCCCATGGGAAACAGCCTGAATGCAGCACTGGGATGTGCTTCCTGGAACTGAGGTCCCTGTGTCCATTCCTCATGACAACGGGGCATCTCAGAGGAGTGCAGAGCAGGGTGATACACCGCCGGGCTGAGGTGCTTCCCAGCCTCTGGGAGTGGCAGCAGGAGGCCAGAGGGACACTATGACTCCTGCAGTGCGCAGCCTCTGTGAGTGATGGGGAAAGACTGCGTCTCTGAGCATCCCTGGGTGCCTAAGGAGTCCACGAGGCCAACTCAGGTGTGGATGCCTAACAGAACCATGACATTTCTGTGCATGATTCCAGGAACAAACCCCTTTGGCCCAGTGAGATTCATCTCAGCTGCCTTGGACAGGCTCACTGCAAGTGCTCCTGTCTGCTATGTCACCCTTAGCCGTGATTCCGGATTGTGGTCTCAAAAGTGCCAGAGCAATCAGAGAGGTTCTGGGGTCCTTGGAAAAGGCAGACGTCAAACCCATCTTCAGGAAGGGCAGGAACGAGAACTGGGAGAATGACAGGCTGCTCAGCCTACCTCCGTCCCTGGGAAGGGGGTGGGACGTCCTGCAGCCATCTCCAGGCACTTGAAGGACAGGAAAGGGATTGCTGAATCAAAATGGGCAAAGACAAGAAAGGCATGGCGTGTACATGGAATCTTGCAAGGCCTTTGACATGGTCTCCCGTGGTGTCCTTATAGCGAGATTAATGCTGTCTGGGATAGAACTGGACGTTGGCTGGGAAGTTGGCTGGATGATCAAGCCCTATGTCAGTGGTACAAAGTCCTCTGTGCAGCCAGTTACTAGCGGCATCCCTCAGTGACCAGCACTTGGGCCAACACGGTTGAACGCCTTTATTATCGCCCTGTATCATGTGACGGAGTGCACTTTCAGCTCCTGTGAGGACGATACAAAGCTCGGCAGATGCCTTGAACAACCTCACCTGGTTCACCCTGCCTTGAGCAGAAGAGTGAGGCAAGATGAAGTTCAGGGCTCTCTTCAAGCCTGAGCTATTCTATGGTTCACTGAATCTTTCCCTTGGAGAGGATTTTCAAGACAGAATAGGCAGAGGAAGAAAAAAACAAAAGAGACAGAAGAGATACAAAGTGTGTCAAAATAAATACAGGAGTTCCTGTGAAGAATGTTTCTCCACTGAAATCGTTAGTAGAAAATATATTTGAGAAATTTGTTAAAACAAGCATACTTTTATCTGGTCAGGTCCTGGGCCATAAGGAGCATGATGGATGGGAATGGTATTATGAGGCCAATTCTGTCTGAAAAACTCATAATGCAGTAGGAAGGCAATGGCTGTGAAGGGGACTGTGAGGTCAGTTCTGTCTGTGGAGGTGATAGGCCAGCAGCAGGAACATGGCTGGGAAAGGTCCTCTGCCAAAGCACCCCATAGGCCCTATCCACCAAGAGGGCTTGCATATGGGTTGTCATGTCCATTCCGCCTGACTACATGGTGGGACAGCAGCAGGCACATGGTCGTATCTATCCGAGAAGCTGAAAGGCCAGCAGCTGCCATGTGATTTAGAAGATCATGGTGAGGTTACTTCTCTCTGGCCAGGTGAAAGACCACAAGAAGGCCAACGGGTTGGGTTCCCTGCTTGAAGGGTAGTTTCTGAGATGGTCGAGCTTTCCTTGGGAGTAGGGAAAAGCAGGAGAGAGAAAAAGAATGCCACAAAGTGGAACTTGGCAGGTGGAGATTGGATGTCAGGGTAAGGAAATGTCACTCGAAGGGTAGTGCTGTGGTGCAAGAGGTCACCCAGAGGGAGTCTGGATCAGCCCATGGCTTTGTCTTTCAAAGAACAGCCAGTGAGGGTGGAGACACACCAGTGAAGGTACGGAATTGCTGAGCGAGAGCAGGGTGGGGAAATGAGATGGGTGTCTACAGCCTGCAGGGACAGAGGGGCAGGTGTGGGACAGTGTGGAGCACCCTGTGGTGGAGATGGCAAAGGGTGTTGGCAAGGCTGGAAGGCACCAACAGAACCCAGATCTTTGTCCCCTTGGCTGTGGCAGTTGTCTGCCACCGAGGTCTATGAGAAGACATGTTGTCGTCATGGCACTGGGCTTTGCTGCCTCCTTGGAATCCCCTGGGGAAGCTGGAAGTTGTTGTACCATTGCTGTCCTTCCCTCGGCCTTGCACACCCCGCATCCCACGGTCCCAGGAGGAGCCCTGAGCTGCGTGTGAGGGACAGGATCCCCTTCCCATTGGCTTGAGGTCAGGGCTTGGCCTTTGTGCTTCATAAAGCAGAGCCAGGGTTTTCTCAGCATCAGAGCCACCAGCACAGTGCCTTGGCCTACCTGGAATCACAGCCTCCAATTATCTGCTCTAACGAGTCCATGGGGAGGTTTTGTCAGTAATGGCCTTCAGTGGGGCCCACTAATGCTTCAAGGTACTTCAGGTGTTTGCTTTTGAAAGGTTTCCTCAGCCTCTTCCCAGTACCTGAAGTTCATGGACTCAGCCCCAAAGACACCATGGGCTCATTAAAATCCCAAAAGCCCTAACAAGCTGTAGGAGTCGGTCAGAAAATCAGCATTGTCTCAACATCGTCATCAGGAACACGAACAGTACGTTATCTGACAGCGGCCTGTTTGGTGCGCAGTGGCCGATCCCAAGAACAGAACGCGCGGTACAAGGCTCCGTTAGAGATAACCGCATAGCTACTGTCAAAAAGGATGGATTGCAATTGTTACCATAACATCGATGAAGAAATCATGAACTTTAGACGAACTTTGCTTCATTATAATACCAAAACACACCTCCTGGTCGAAGGCTACCCGCCTCCAAGACTTACCACGCCTCGGACACTGACCCTGTGCCTGCGTAATAGCCTCGCTCGAGAAGGGCGGAGACTCCTGAGGCAGAGGTGGAGCAAGGTGTGTTACTAAGCATAAAAGATGACTTCTGAACAACGGAAATTTGGAGCTTCCCCACCAAGGACCACGACGATCGATGACGCAGCATTAGCTGGACCCGGGACCGTTAGGACGTCTTGAGATCAGCGGTGGTAGCTATAACTTCTCTTTCTCCTCTCTCTAAACTTAACTTTCTTTCACCCATCTCTAACTATCGCATGCCTCTTCACAGGCAATACATAAAGTTTTACTGTGTGATTATTGCTATCCCCTTTGGTGTTGGTCACCTTAATTTTGCACTTTCAAGATCGTAGCAAACGAACCATCACGAGTCCACCGAGTGGACTGTGACATTAAAGTGGCGTCACAGACAGGATCCTGAGAGACAGAGGGGTGCGGGGTTTGTAACAGGGGAAGAACGTTTCATTCCAGCCGCAACTGGCCCTACACCTGAAAGGGTGAGAGAAGTCCAGAAAGGAAGGAGGGCGATTCGGGATTCCCGCACACCGCACACACCTCAGTGTATTTCACCCCAAACTCGAATTGAGGGCTCTGTCTATCAGGATCAAGTGCAAGTATCTCTTAGTGCAAAAGGGGGAACTGTCCTCGTTAGATGAGGTTGACTACCAGGGGAAGTTGAAGGGACAAGCAGAGAAAGTCTGCACTTGTGAGCAACTAAGTTTTGACTCCCCGAAGTGAGATTTTAGTCCCTTTAGGCACTCGGGGAAGAGGAGGGCGACGCAGCAGTTGTTGCGTGTGTGGTGTAACTAAGTTTGACCTCCCCGAAGTGAGTTTGGCCCTTTGCAGCAAAAATGACTGAAAAGAATGGTTATCAAGACTCTCCATCAGTAAAAAATCTTGCTTCGTTTTATGCACTTTTGGCAAAGTATGGAGCTCGACCCTCCCCATCTGGGGAAGAGTGGGCTCGAGACAATTGGGCGAATTTACAGAGTGTAACAGACCAAGTGATTTCTATACATAATGAGGCTGGATCACGGTCAGGCAAGGGCAAAGCGATAATCTGTGCAGTTCTTGGAGCCAGCCTGGTCGCAGCAATTGAAGACCGCTATAAGCGGCGTAGCCAGGAAAAACAAATCATAGAATCCCTTGAAAATTTGGTACAACTTTTGCAGAAAACAACCTCCAACCTGGAAGAGCAGGTAGCAGAGAAAGAGAGAGTAATTAGCTTGTACAAACAGCGAGCAGAGGAAAAGGAGGAAGAAAATTGCTGTCTAAAAGATGCCTTGAAAGAAGGACTTTCAAAGTCTGCTGAATCATTGAATGAGATAGAAATGAAGATGAAAAAGATAGGTATTCGGCAAATAAGTCAGGTATACCCCCAAAAGGAACTAGAGGAAGCAAGGAGACACTTCAGGGAAAACCCCCAAGTGAGGCCTTTGATTAAAGCAGATTATGCTTATATAAATGATGAGGATAATGACCCACATATTACAACTAAAGAGATACCATACACTCCCACCGAATTGGCCAAAATGAAAAGAGAATATGGGCGCCTTCCCAAAGAATCCGAAACAGAGTATGTGTGGCGTGCATCTTTAACTGGAGGGGACCAAATTCAGTTAAATGAAAGGGAAGCTAGTGGTTACTGGGGCCACGGTGTCTTTTTAACGACAGGGGATAGACGTGCCCCATGGTCCCTAACCCAGCGGGCTGCCTATTGGGCCGGAGGGCTGAACCCCTTAGACAGGGGAGATCCCCTAGCAATCACAGGCACAGCTGATCAATTGCTAGAAAGTGTGCACAAAGCAGCCTGCCTGCAGATGATACATGAAAGGAAGTTAGTTCCCGGATGTGAATCCCCAATGATGTTGCTGGTGAATCCTGAAATCATGACTCCTTTGATAAGGGGACTCCCAGAATCACTCAAATCTACCGGGATTGTTCTCCAAAGGACCATAGCATCTTTAGACCCTGTAGAAAAGTTGGAGAGCTTTATTAAAGGCAAAAGAGATGAAATTGATGTTGGCACAGATTCACCTCTCAATTATAGCTCGTCTCCTTCCCACTCAAAGCATAAAAGGATGTGGACATGGGGAGATGTAGCACAGGAATTGATAGATTATAGCAGAAAATACGTTCCTATGAGAACTTTGGAGGAGAAATCTAAAGGAATCCGTCAAGTGGGAGCTAAAAATCTACCCCTATCTGTTAGTAAAACTGTAACTGCTCTCACTGACCCCGCCACTGTTGCTGACTACTCCTACTCTAGAACTGGGGGAGGAGGAAGACAGCCCCTGACTTGACAACAATGGTGGGCCTTGGGAATTAAAAAGGGAGTTCCCAGAGATGTGATGGATGGTTTACCCCTTAATAAACTGAGTAAACTGATATCAAAGTGGTATGGTCCGAAACAACACCCACAGCACTTAGGGTCAAATAGAGAAATCTCTCCTGTCATGCCCACAGCCGCCCCCCCACCCCGCGGAGAGCACGGGTGACGGGGAAAGTCAGCAGGGAAACTAGAACCTCCGTTCCTTAGCAGTGGGTGGGGGAACGGAGGATGGATTTATATCCGACAGCTCACTAAAACTAACAGAGGAGATTTATTGATTACAGCTATTGTAGGTCCTAAGCGTGTACCCGTAACCTTTTTAATTGACACTAGTGCACAGATCTCCGCCCTGACTGAGGAAGATGCACAGAGGTGTGGGGTGATTCCCTCTAAGCGAAACGTTTGTGTCCTGAATGCTTTAGGGTCAACAGAAGTTATGAAGGTTGTTCCGGTAAAGCTGATGCTGCCAGGAGAGGAAGGCACGATCACTATTGACATGGTGGTTGGGAACATTCCGACTAACCTGTTAGGAATAGATGCCCTTAAAGGAAGGGGGTGGGAGGATTCAGAAGGATTGTTGTGGACTTTCGGGACACTGCAGCTGAACATCAGGCTACTTCAAACTGCACCCCCTCTACCATTTAGCAAAGTAACTAGTGTTAAACAATATCCCCTCCCCCTGGGAGCAAAGGAAGGTATCAAACCAGTCATGCAGGAGATGCGGGAACAAGGAGTGGTGGTAAATACACATTCTCCTTTTAACTCGCCGGTATGGCCGGTGAAAAAACCTAATGGGAAGTGGAGGCTCACAGTAGATTTTCGAAGACCGAATGCATCCAAAGTGACCAGACTTCTAACCCTTTGACCCGGTTTTAAGACCGAGGCCTAGTTTGTGCTTTTTTACAGGACCATGAAGGAACGAGTCATTCCAGTCCTTTTGCTGACAGTGATGACGGTGACAGGCGTGGATGGTGAAGATCTGGATGATAATGTCGTGGCAAAATGATGGACATTAATATATCGCGAGTCCTTGACCTCGCATGAGAGCAATGTAACAATTATAGTTGGAGGTTCAGATTGGATGGGGGAGGATTTAAAATAGACGTTGTAATACCTACTACCCAACCAATTCTTGTGCTTAACCCAAAATCTTTGAAATTGGACCATATGTGATCAGAAATACAGGCCTACAACAAATGTTGCTTAACCTGGCATGGTCTCTCAAACGAATTGAATTGTCGATGCAGAACAATGTTTCAGACATTCAGCCAGCTTGCTCACCTTTCCTAAAGACTTCTTACGAGGGATGGACAACCTGGCTGCAAAGACGAACTCTTCCCATGAGAAGAACATGGAGAGACCTAACCGGTGTTTTGGCAACAGGATTGGGAGTTCTAAATAGCATTGATTCGGAAGTAATAATGAACAAGTTGGCTACTTCAATTAGTGATTTGGCTAAATTACAACAGCCTTTGCGATCTTCGTTATTGGCTTTGGGGACTAACCAGTGGCTGTTGTCAAATATATTACCAAAATGGGAAAAGGTAAATATAAGGGACCACAAATTGATTACTGACGCACTTGGGGTGGTCCAAAATAACCTCTCTTTGGCTCTCAGTTGTATCCAGGCTCAAATATGGATGCAGTCGGTAGCCGCCTCAATTATAAGAGAAGGTGAAGAAGGTATTCTCCCCACTGAAATTCGGAAAATAATTTGGGACAGTGCCACTGATTTTGAGAAGGAACTCCAATCCTGGTGGAACCTGGTAAACTTTACTTATGATCCCGTTACAAACACAGCTACAACTTTTGTGCTTACTATATATAATGCTACCATATACCCAATCTATCCCGTTATTGCATTAGGGTTGAACCACAACGGAACTATACTCTATCCTTTTGAGCATAGAGTATGGGCCCGAAAGGTGAATGAAAAAATGGCAAACTGTTAATTTGGAATCTTGCATTGTACGGGAACAACAAGGATTTGTTTGTGAAGGTAATGCAATTGAGGCACAAGATATTTGTTTAGACACTGAACAAAATATTTGCCATTTTGAGATTCATCCTAATGAAAACCCTGAAACAGTACTCATATATATCGGCAAAGGCTGTGTATGTTTGAGGACTGTTTGTGACTTTCTATCCGTAGACAAGGTAGTTGTAGAGACTAAAAATCATTCAAATTTCTGTGTTTGCAATTTTACTAAGATTGTTGGATGTGACTTTTCCTATTCGGCCCCGGTCACGTCTCACCAACTTTTGCAATTTAACTACATGTTGATTCATGAATTGCTACCTATACCCATTGGAATGAATCTCGCTTTGGTAAAACAGTTATTACAACACAAGGATTTGGTTGAGATTTTGGAAAAAATTAGGGAAAACGGACAGAAAACCTTAATAACTGTTCATCACAATGTGAAAGAAATACACCGAGTTTTAGAAAGAGTGCAAAAGGATGCAGAACATAGATGGTGGGACACACTTTTCGTATGGTCGCCTACTACTACAGGCATCCTGAACAAGTTGTGTCACCCCATCGTGGTTCTCTTGATATTGGTTTTGATCAGTTTGGCTTTGTCAGCAGTATTGTATGTCATAGCCTGGAGAATGATGAATCGGTTAACACGTTTGATGTCTGTATTGAACACATACAATATGCTTGATGTCCCATCCAATGTGGATATCCCCAAATCAATTGATGTTTTGGAACCTCATTAATTCAAACAGCTTTGATTGTAATGGATATCATTGTAGTTGTCTTTCTATCTTCTCTCTCTCTCTCTCTCTCTCTTCTTTTCCTTTTCTTCTTCCTCTTCTTTATCATGCTACCACCAAACGGTCCTGACGTCCTGATGACCATGTTGAGCCACGGGGTGGTGTAGGAGTCAGTCAGAAAATCAGCATTGTCTCAACATCGTCATCAGGAACATGAACAGTACGGACAGAAAATCAGCATTGTCTCAACATCGTCATCAGGAACGTGAACAGTACGTTATCTGACAACGGCCTGTTTGGAGTGCAGTGGCCGATCCCAAGAACAGAACGCGTGGTACAAGGCTCTGTTAAAGATAACCGCACAGCTACTGTCCAAAAAGGATGGATTGCAACTGTTACCATAACATCGATGAAGAAATCATGAACTTTAGACGAACTTTGCTTCATTATAATACCAAAACACACCTCCTGGTCAAAGGCTACCCGCCTCCAAGACTTACCACGCCTCGGACACTGACCCTGTGCCTGCGTAATAGCCTCGCTCGAGAAGGGCGGAGACTCCTGAGGCAGAGGTGGAGCAAGGTGTGTTACTAAGCATAAAAGATGACTTCTGAACAATGGAAATTTGGAGCTTCCCCACCAAGGACCACGACGATCGACGACGCAGCATTAGCTGGACCCGGGACTGTTAGGACGTCTTGAGATCAGCGGTGGTAGCTATAACTTCTCTTTCTCCTCTCTCTAAACTTAACTTTACTCTTTTCTCCTTTCTTTCACCCATCTCTAACAATCGCGTGCCTCTTCACAGGCAATACAATAAAGTTTTACTGTGTGATTATTGCTATCCCCTTTGGTGTTGGTCACCTTAATTTTGCACTTTTGAGATTGTAGCAAACGAACCATCACGAGTCCACCGAGTGGACCGTGACACTCGCTACGGGAAAGACAATGAGGTGCTGGAGCGTGTCCAGAGAAGGGCAACCGAGGTGGTGAGGGGTCTGGAGAACAAGGAGAAGGGTCTAGAGAACTTCCGAGGAGCGGCTGAGGGAACCGGGGTGGTTTAGTCTGGAGAAGAGGAGGCTGAGGGGAGACCTCATCGCTCTCTACAACGACCTGAAAGGAAGGTGTAGCGAGGTGGGTGCTGGTCTCTACTCTCAAGTAACTAGGGATAGGAGGAGAGGAAATGGCCTCCAGTTGCGCCAGGGGAGGTTTAGTTTGGATATTAGAAAAAATTTCTTTACTGAAAGGGTTGTCAGGCATTGGACCAGGCTGCCCAGGGAAGTGGTGGAGTCACCATCCCTGGAGGTGTTCAAAAAGCACGTAGACAAAGCACTTCAAGACGTGGTTCAGCGCGCATTGTTGCCGGTTGGGCTCGACGATCTTGAAGGTCTTTTCCAACCGAAATGATTCTATGATTCTACAAAATGCGAAGATGCTAAAAAGCCACATACAAATGTTTTTTGGAGCTCGAGGGTGAGAGAGCAGCTGGGTGGGGGCCTGGCAGCCAGCCAAGGTCAAGCCTGCGCCGTCGTCGAAGGTGTTTCTTTGGTAGCGCCGGTTCAGAGATAAAAATTCATTGGAAGTGAACCCGCAAGAGACCACATGCTTTGCTACATGACCCTCTCAGACACAGTCCTGTACCTGGGAAGAGTGGAAAAGAAATCCAAGGTCAACCCGGGTGCGAAGAGGCATCCTTACAGCCCCGGGCAGCTTTTTGTTCATCTGGCTGGTGCGGCTCGGGGACGAGGTGGGAGCTCCGGCAGCGGATGAACAGCCCTTGGCCAGCAGCGCGTGAGGAAGCCCAGTGGCTCCCAGCTGCTGGCTACCTGAGGTGGCCGGGCTGTGGCCGCAGCGCATCCCCGTGCATCCCCGTGTCACAAAGGGGCAGCGATGCGGCACAACGCCCGGCGTTTGTGACCTCACCTGGCCAGGGCTTGGCATCCTGAAGAGCAAGCCAGAGGCAGCCAGTTGGGCTGAGCTGGCCTTCGGGATAGCTCAGCTCCTTCTTCTGCTCTTTGCGTGCCTACTTTTTTTTCCCAACCATTTATCGTTTTCTGCCCGCTTCTCCTCAACTGCCATCCTTGTGCAAAGGTAATTATGATTTGACTTTCAGGACAGATCTAGAGTAGGTAGAAATGGGAAAAATGGTAGAAATACTTTTATGGGATAAAAGTATAGGCTGGTCTATACCTTCCGAGCTGTAGGCTGAGCTATTGCACCTTGATGGGCTGGCCAGAGATGGGCTATGGGCAGCGTTCCTGTTTGCTAATTCTTATTTCTTTAGGATAAAAAAAATCTTTTCTTTCTTTTTTCTTCTAGGATAGGTAAGTAGGGGGGTGGTAGTGTAGTCTGAGGTGTTGGGCTCAGCCTAGAATGGCAAGAAGCCCACCCCGACTGATGCGGTAGGAAAGGAGACAGAAAAGGAGCACAGCAAAGGCAGACGTTAAAGTAGCGGCCAAAAGCCGGTCGCTCCTGCGTACAAGGTGGGAAAGTGCGGGCTGGAGAGCCCGAGGACTGCTGCTAATGCTAGCCAGAGGGAAGCAGCACCTTCAGAGAAGGTGACACGCAAAGCAGTCTTTCAAAAAGGCCTTGGTGATTGCCGTCGGTTGGAGTCCTGCGACCAGGGACATCAGAACGCAGCTCTGCAGCAGTTACAAGTACCGCCGAAACACTTCTGATGGCGGATCCTGTTCTGTGGGGGTTTTTTTAATCATTTTGTTGAGCTACGATTATTTCTTTGTGATCAGGTGACGGGATTTGCGCTCATCTTGCCTTTCTGGAGCGTGTCCTGACATCCTTTGTCATCCCAAGTTTCGCCCTCTGTTCCTGCGAGGAGAGATGGCTGCGATGGGGAACGACTCCTGTGAGTAACAGCTACAGCGGCAGGCTTGGGTTTTGTGAATCCCCAAAGGCAACGGAGGTGGCTGGTGCTCCATCCCTGAATGTTGAGGTCCTGACGACCGAGAGGGAATTCTGGGGCGTTTCCCGATAGCACCCAGACTTACCCAGGTGTTTTCAATGAGACACAGGGAGACGCGTTTTGTCACTGCTCTGCCACTATGTACGATCTTTGAAAGAAGACATTGCTCGTAGAAAGATCTGACATTAGTAGGGTTACCTTCTGGGCTAGGGACTTGCTTGTTTTCCTGAAATTACAGTCAGGAAAAGGGAAGACTTGATACTGCAGTTCACGACTGTAGAGCGAAAGGAAGGTAGCCCAAGGCACAGAAGTCAGAGGGTGGGTTTGTTGGACTTTATGGAAAGTAAGCAGGGGAACACGTTGTTTTCCAAAACACTGTCTTGAGCAGAAAAATTTCAGTGGCAGTGTTAGGCTTCCCCTGATGCTTCCGGGTTGGATGTTTAAGCTGGTTGTACGGGGTCCTCCTGTAGACAACTCAACTTTTTTACTGGGTTGTACTGGGTCCTCCCGTAGAGAACTCAACTTTTTTACATGTGCTTCCGTGCAACAATATTGTCTCACCTCTTTTCAAATGTCGTCGCCTTGCAGTCGTTGCTGAGGGAATGGCTCCGCCACAAAGGATCCTCTTTCCCCCGGAGAAGATTTACATGGACTGGCAGCAACGATGCAGAGCTGGAGCGGGACTCCACAACTCGGGCAACACGTGTTTCCTCAACTCCGTCCTGCAGTGCCTGACATACACCCCACCTCTGGCCAACTACCTGCTCTCTCGTGAGCACAGCCAGTCGTGTGAGTACTTTTAGGAACAGCTCCTTGTAAATCTGTCGGGCACTTCCCAAGGATTCCAAGAATCTGGAATTTAAGAGAAAAGCAGCCCTTCTTTGCCAATTCCCCGAGTGGGTCTTCTCTGAACACTCAAGCCTAGAAGGCACTTGTCGTATCTAGCTGTGTTCGTCTTCAGAAGGGCACCCCTTTCTAGCCCCAGGTCTCGGTCCCTATTCCTGCAGGTTAAACCCTCTTTGCTTATTGCACAGAAATATTCTGTCAGTTTCACATCCCTCTGAAGAAAGTTTTCTCTGCGCTGAAGTGTCCTGGGCTCGTTGGGATGCTGTCGCCTTGGGAGGAGCGGAGACCATTCTTAGAACTTCAAAATCCCCACTGGGTTTCCCATTGCTGTGGATGTTTTGCTCACCTAAGGCTCTTGCTTCCCTCCCTTCCTCTTCAGGCCACCAGCCAGGCTTCTGCATGATGTGTAGAATGGAAAAGCACGTTAACAGCGTCCTGCGCTTCTCAGGCGGTGCCATCTATCCTTCGGCTGTCGTCAGCATTCTCACACGTGAGTCATTTCGGGTGCTTTGACAAGTTTTCTTCTGTTCTTGTAGGAGAAAGCTACTAACTTCTTCTTTTTTAGTAATAGGAAAACATTTCCAGCTTGGCAGGCAGGAAGATGCCCATGAGTTCTTGCGTTATGCTATTGATGCCATGCAGAGAGCTTGTCTGGGTGGAATCAGCAAGTAAGCACAAGCAAATTCCCTTTGCAATGTTCCCGAGCCCTTTGGACTCCTTGGTGCAGTGCCATCAAGGAGAAACTATGCCCAGGGCTTTCACACAAAGCAAAACTCCGGGAGGAGATAACTCTCTGCCTTACCATTTATTTCCAGCTTGGACATCTCTTCCGAATCGACTACTATCATCCACCAAATATTTGGGGGCTTTCTGAGATCCAGAGGTACTTTTCCACAACCATTGCTCTCCTTGGAATTGTCTGTGTCCTTCTGTCGGCCTGTGATGAACAGCTGATGGTGTGACTGGCGTAGTAGGTATGAAGGACGTAAAGCGGCAGTCAGTCGACTTCCCCATCGCTGAGCATTTTGAATTTCCTTCCAGTCACGTGCTCGAGCTGCAAAGTGGTTTCTGATTCCTACGAGGCCTTTCTGGATATTCCTTTGGATATCAAAGTAAGAGAGTTTAATTGTGCTTCAAGATGTCGCAAGGCCCCTGTAGCTTTCCAGAATCAACACAGT
The DNA here is from genome assembly GCF_026419915.1 of Harpia harpyja. Classification (NCBI taxonomy): domain Eukaryota; kingdom Metazoa; phylum Chordata; class Aves; order Accipitriformes; family Accipitridae; genus Harpia; species Harpia harpyja. Next base: position 38,271 of record NW_026293272.1, on the reverse strand, counting down.
TGCTTTAAAAACGCATACCGTGAACACAAGAGAGCCTGGTGGTGGGTGGCAAGTGGAGTGGAAGGATCCCTCTGCGTCCTTCTTCTTTTTGCCCTCCCTCAACACCCGTCTGACGGGTGGTATTATTTTCATTATTGATGACCCCGCGCACCATCGGTAGCTGAACTGAGCAGTGGCACAGAGACGTAGCTCTTGATAGCCCCAGGAATTGAGGGAATTGAGGGAAATGTTCGGCATCGTACCCTCTTTCTGCCTCCTTGTGGGCGCTGCTTGCGGGTTCACCTGGGTCTTCTTGTCAACTCCTGATAAGTGTTTGGGCGAGGGCATTTCCCGGAGATCAGTCTCTCCTTTCTCACTCCTCCAGGCAGCCTCAACTGTCACCGCAGCGCTGACGGACTTCGTGAAACCCGAGCAGCTAGATGGTGAAAACTGCTTTAAATGCAGCCAGTAAGATGATTATTAACACCATATTAATACTAGATCCTGCGTGAAGGTGCTGCACATACTCTAGCATAAGCCATCTTTTCACATAACATAATATATTAACATAATAATTCACATAGGTTAGATGCACGATAATGAGGCACCGATATTTTAATATGGCTCTGTGCATCTGAACAGCCTTAAAACAGCGTAGGGGGGTGTGAGACATGAAAGGATGTCTGGCCTTCTTGGGGCAAGATAGGGTGTATACGAAGGTTGCATTTCAGCACTTGGCTCTGTGCTTGGTTTCAAGGTGTAACAAGACGGTTGCCGCCTCCAAGAGGTTTACAATCCATCGCGCACCCAAGGTTCTCACCGTGTGTCTGAAACGGTTTGAAGATTTCAGCGGCGGGAAGATCAACAAGGTGCGTATGCAACTGGAGCGCAACGTTCCCTTCCTGGAGCGGGATATTTCCCAAAGCAGTACGCTCTTTCACAAGCCGTTCACGTTGAGTTGTTCGCGTTCCCTTCCGGGGAGAGGAGAGTTGCCGCGGGAAGACAAGCACGTACTCTGCTCCGGGAGAGCTGCTTTGGCCGAGAACAGTGTCCTGCCACCCAAACCATTACCTGTTGCTTTGGGGAAAAACCAAGTGTTCATGAGCCCCAAAGATGTATTTATACACCTCTGGTCTTGGAGGGCTATTTCGTGTAGTATTTCAGGATCATTTCCGAGCACTCTCGGTCTCTCCGTAGGTTGTGAAGTACTCCAACTGCTTGGATCTTCGCCCGTACATGTCTCAGACAGACGGAGAACCGCTCTTCTACTCTTTATATGCTGTCCTGGTGCACAGCGGTAACAGGTGTCATTCAGGGCACTATTTCTGCTACACAAAGGTAAAGAGCAACTTCCTTCCACGCACGAGAAAAAGGCGTGCTGAGGAAGACAGACTTTCACGGCAGTGATACCGGCAGCCAAGGATTTGGGGGAGAAGGTCTCCTTAGAGGCTGGGTTGGGTTTGTTTTGGCGTGCTCTTGGTTCTGTAGTTTTCTGCCTGAGTTTTTGTGGAGAAACCGTGCAGTTCATCTCCAGATATCGTTGCCTTTTTTTTTACAGGCCAGCAACGGGCAGTGGTACGAGATGGACGATTCATCTGTGGATCTTTGTGACAGCAACACGGTTCTCCAGCAGCAAGCCTATTTGCTGTTCTATGTCAGGTAATAACAGAAGAGTACTTAAAGGGAAAGATGGGAAGGGACTTTTTATGAGGGATTGTAGTGGTAGGACTAGGGGGAACGGTTTTAAACTGAAAGAGGGCAGGTTTAGGTCAGCTGTTAGGAAGAAATTCTTTACGGTGAAGGTGGTGAGACACTGGAAGAGGTTGCCCAGAGCAGTTGTGGATGCCCCTTCCCTGAAAGTGTCCAAGGCCAGGTTGGATGGGGCTTTGAACAACCTCACCCCATGGCAGGGGAGATGGAACGAGATGATCCTTAAGGTCCCTGCCGACCCCAACCATTTTAGGATTCTATGAAATGGAGGCCGTAGGGAGGATAAAGATAAGGTCTTGCTCCAACAAGGGAAGCAAGACCCCAACCAAATTTCAAATTTGTAGGTTTGGATACGTCTTCTCTCTGTCATAGAAACCGCTCCAAGAAAATGGCTGGACCCCAGGGAAAGCTGCAAGAACAGCCCTAAACAGAAATCACTCTTTTTTTTTTTCTCCAGGAGCTCTGATTTAAGGGGAGGAAGGCCTTCTTCCCCACAGATACCATCACATGCCCATGCCTTCCCGAGTTAGTGGGCGGCCGGCAGCAAGAAGGTAGATCCTGTGGGACCACCGGGTCTTCTTCCTAGGACTAAGGTAACTCTGGGGAGATGGATCAGTGGATTTCTTTCCGGGATCTTGGCATCGTTCTCTTTTCCCTCCCACGCTGCAGCCTTCTTCAAAGCTGCAACGCTTCTCCCTCTCAAAGCATCCCACCTCGATCCACCCCATTTGTCCACCTTTGGGTCTTCTGCCTTTGCAGCCCTCCAGGAGAAGCTCTGGGACGCCCTTAGCTGTCCCGTCCCACAGTTTCTGGGGGTTCCCCACTGTTCTGGTCCTTTCATGGGGAAAGGTCAGGGCCTTTTCACAGCTCTCTTTGCAGGACGTGGCGGTGGGCATGGAGGATGCTCCACAGGACTGCAGCTCCTCTACAAGAACCAGGACCAGCCAGTTAAACCAGGCAGATGCGCGGGAGGCATCTGCAGCGTGGGCAGGCAGGCGCAGCACGGCCTCGTGCGCGTCCAGAACCCAACCCGGCTTCCCGTTCCGCTGTCAACTGTTTGACCGTGGTCCGCACGCTGCGCAACGGGACGACGAGCAGGAGGACGGATTCACCTCCTGTTCCTGCTGCCAGAGGAATGGGGCCAGGGAGAGGGCCTGGAGCAACTTGCCGCAACGGGACAAGGATTTCTGCAGCTGCCTCTTGGCCACAAAGGACTACAACTACTCAGCAAGGAGGAGGACAAGTCCGAGTCACAAACAAGCCCCCAGGGATGACTCGCCTCCTTGGACCTCCAACTCCAGCTCCCGCTGGGCTCCCTCATCCTGGGCTGCCTGGGAGCAAAGATCGCTTCATGAGAGAGAGCGGAGCTGATCCCCGCAGTGTGGCTGTAAACTCTGCAGACGGTTCGCGGAATACACAGACGACCGTGGCTCAGCGAGGAGGAGGAGAACTAGTTCTCTGAGTCACGAACAAACCCCCAGGGATGATTCACCTCCGTTGACCTCCAACTCCAGCTCCAAGGCGGTTCCCACATCCCAGGCTGCCTGGGAGCAAACTCAGCTGCGGGAAAAAGAGCGGAGCCGATCCCCGCGGCGGGGTTACAATCTCCGCAGCCGGTTCGTGGAGTACACGGACAACCATCGCTCCGCAAGAGGAGGAAGAGGTGCGAGAAGAAGTCCTCCACGTCGTGAGCAAGTCCCAAGGGATGATGCGGCCCCAGGACCCTCCAGTGCCCGCTCCAAGCAGGCTCCGGCACCCAGGGCTGCTCAGGATCAAATCCTGCCGAGGCAGAGCGAGCGAAGCAGATCCCCGCAGCAGGATTATGATCTCCAAAGCCGGTTTGTGGACGCCACAAACTATGACCCCTCAGCAGGAAGGAGGAGGGCTTCCCTGATGAGGGAGAAACACAACGTCTAACTTCTGCAATGCTGGGGAGGAGGAAGAGGAGGAAGAAGAATCCATCAAGTACCAAAGCAGGGACCAAGCTGCACGAAGGACACCAGCAGCCCACCCTCTCCCTCCTCCCAGTGCTGCCTCTGGCCAGGAAAAGCTCGGAAAGAACTCCCAGAAATTCGGACAACTCTGCCAGCTGGCCCACCTGCCCACAGGTCCCTCGAGGAAGAGCTTCTCTCTGTTTTCGGGATCACCCTGCAAAAACAACACTCGGTTAGAGCCAAGAGGCAGAAAAGCCAAAGACAGAATTAAAAACATTTGTTGGCCTTGCATGTGTAATTTATGGGGCGTTTCCTTCTCTGTAGGTTTTGCGGCAATTGGTGGAAATAATACCCGAGAATATATACCTTCATATATAATTCTAAAATGCTTCCTGTAATACATTAGATACGGGGGTTTCTTTTTAAATCCTTTTATATATAAATGAATATAATTTTTCAATATATATGAAAACGAGAGATTTTTTCTCCACTTCAACACCTCACCCCCATATTTAGTGTTTTAGTATTCTTTTTAACACTCCCCCTCCATCAATGGTCAGGCATTTTTGGGCTGCGATCCCCCTTTTTGGGGGGGACCCCCCCCATCCCCCATTCACCTCCTCTCCTCCGCCACATCCCTGCCCCCCGCAGTGACATTGGGGTGCCCCAAATGATGTCATCACCCCCCCAGACCCCCTCCTTCTTATTCACCCCCCCCCAAAAAAAGCACAAACCAAGGGAAAGGACCCCGACCAGCACCTTGTCACTTTAATAATGCCTTTTACATAGGTACGTGCCTGCTCCCCAAAAGCAGTGGCTCCACTAGAAAAATAAAAGGAGGGCCCCCCCCCACCGCAAACAACTTGCAGCCCCCCCAGCCCTTGTCCTGCAGGCTGGCGGCTGCCCCACGGAGGGGGAGCGTGCCAGAGGATGGTGCCACATCTCGCGCTCTGCTCCGCACCGGGACGGGTTCCCCGGGTCGCAAACGTCCCTGGTCCCTCTCGGTCCCGCGCTCTGCTGAGCATCGCGAGATGCTTACGACAGGACATCTGAAAAACAAGCAAAAAACCCCCCCCAAATTGTATTTCAGCTGTATACGGGGGGTTAAAAGATGGGGTTTTGGTCCGTGGGTGAACACTGGGGGAGAAATAGATAGCCGAGAAAAGCTCAGTCAGCACAGAAAACGGATGGTTTGTTGCCCGTTGCTTGGAATACCTGTTCCTCCGCAAATGTGTAAATACCGGGATTTTTCCGAAGAGCAGCGGGCTGGTGTACGGCGAGGCCACCGTTGCCTCCGTGGGGACGCCCACGGAAAGCTGGCACCTACCGATTGCTGGGCCGAGCTCGCGGCGCAAGACGGCACAAGAATGTACGGATGGTCCGTCTTCCTCACGGTCCTCGGGTCAGGATGTTAATCTGCTTTACAAGATACCCTTAGCATAACGCATCTCTGTCATCGTTAAATGCTTGCTTTTTCCCTTATAGTCAGTGTGTGTGTGCGTGTGCGCGTCTTCTCGGGAATCCTTGAAAGCACCCTAAAACATCAGCATATTAAAAAAATAGCACAGAAGAAAGTAGGGGAAATTCCATCAGAATAAGGGGTAGTAGCTGAGCTAAAGGGAGATTCTAGGTACACAGGTCAGCTCAAAATACAACGTGTCCTTTAAAAGCTAAGAGTGATTTGAACACTTCAAATCAGTATTAAGACGAACTGATACCATTCTGAACGCATTCTTAGCGTAAAAGTAAACACTCTTGCCAGTGTCGGAAGGTGTCTCCTCCCCTCCGCACAGCCCTGCTGCAGGGAGATAATCCTGGGGGGCTGCGGGACGAGGCTGTAACATCATCAGAATCCACGCTTACGGATCCACCACAATAGCTACAGCCCTTGCGCTGCTGCTGCTGCTGCACATCTTGCTTGCTCGGTCAATAAAGCTGAAAGTGAAGTGGAAAACTTCAAAGAGTAAAATGAAAAATAAAGAACAAATCTCCTTAATTCATTTCATACTAAGAAGGTATGCAGATATTTATACACATCCAATAAAATACTTATATGATAAAAGTATTTGGTTTTCCTTTTGCATTAGCTTAACTTGCACAGCCGTGAATTGACACCATTAATTTAGCCATCTCCAAAATACAGAGTTATTATTTGACTACAGGGTGTTTTGTGTGTTACATGATGCGGAGGGACGCCTGGCCAGCTGTACTGCCCAAGAGAGATGCTACTGACTGCCAGGGAAATGCACCATTGAAAGCCAGACAGAAATAAAGTACTTTGGAGCACTCTGTCCAAATATTGGGAAAAAACCCCGTAACATTTAGTTGCCTTTCTTTTTAAACATGTAGAACAAATACCTAACTGCTTAAGCGCACCTAATAAATTCTATGCTACAGCTACTGGCAGTTACAGTTTAAACAATGCAAGTCAGTTTGTAAATTATACAATTTTAACTTCTTTTAAAGTTTCATTTATGATAGAAAAAGAATCAGTAAGATAAGAGATCCCTCCTATGCTTTTACTTTTGGCGGGGTGGAAATTCAAATCCCCAGTGCTGCAACACCTCAGGCTACCAAAAAGGACTGGCAGATTTGTTATTGCTTTTGGCTGTACTGCAGCATGCAGAGGAACGTGTTTTTAAGAGATCTCGACTGTTACAACTGAGAACCCAAAAAGCAGCGATGCAATCAACTTTCAAAAGACGTGCTGTACTTGCGTCTTTGGAAGGAAATTGACTTTTTTTGGTTTTTTTTTCTTTTTAAGAGTGAACAGTCTTGTTGCTGATGACTTCTACCGCCAAGTACAGCATCGCTGAAGATCTGCTCTGATGGAAAGCTCATAAAATGCAACTTCTTTGAATGAGAAAGATTTCCATTTTGGAAAATCTCTTTCAAACTAAAGTCAAAAACTACACGCTGCAGGGAAGTGGTCCCTCACCTTAGCTTCCAGAGGGCTGGGGGTCTGCATCCATCCTCAACAAAAACCACATCAGCTAACCAGGATAGTCCTGCAGTTGCCAGGTTCCGCTTCATCATCTACAAAAAACCAAACAACAACAAATAAACCAACCACAACCAAAAAAACCCAGTACCAGCAGTCACGTCAATCGACACAGACCTCTTTCGCGACAAACACCTCCTCAAAAGCAATATGGCCTTCCTGTTAAAGAATTTTCAGACGTGGGTTTCTCTAGGTTTGCTTTATTAACAACTCAGAGTTGGGCCACCACCGCAGTGAATGGCACACTTCCAAAAGTTTCCAAACCTTACATACCCTTTTGCCACCCACTGTCCCAGTCCAAAGTCTCTGTAATTTTCCAGCCAAAGTCTCTGTAGTTTTCCAGCCGATTTTCTGTTCTCATAGCGTTATCATTCATCATCCTATCTCATCCATTCTCCATTCTCATGTCTCGGTTCTTCTGAGATTGGTGCTCATAGGCAGAAGGTCTCCGGTCACCATCATCACTTATCTTCTTACACTTCAAAGGTAAATTTGAAGTGTAATGAATCTTTAAAAAATTAGAAATTTTAGGCGTATCAACATTTTAACCATAGACTCTTACTGCTGTTCCCTGACTCTGCATCCCCAGGCAGAGCGGCTCCAAGCCAAACACACACGTGCGTGGACTGACAATACAGAGAACGCTACAACCAGTGGGACTCAAAAATGAGAGAAAACTCTCAGCAACAAGAATGACTCCCAGACGGGAGATGCTGTCGAGCAAGAAGACCTACGGGGCTGCAACGGCGAGGTAAGGAGGCTCTATGGGAGCCCCCGAGAAAAAAAAAAGAGTCAAATGTAACAGCCCGCGACAAGAACTTACTGTCAAAACTGGGACAATGGATGCACAAGAAGCCAGGCTGTAAGACCTAAGACCCTAAAGACGTGGAGGAGAAACCCCAGAAAGTAGACCCCACGAAAACAGGGCTCTCAAGAGAAGAGCTGCTGACGCAGCCCTGATACCTACTGCAAGCAGAATGATCCAGAAACATCTACAACACAATGCACACTTTGATTTAAGCTTCAGCTGCAAGACAAGACGCACTTGGCCGACTCTGTGCAGGTGAGGCAAGGCATTCAAGGCTACAGATGCCTACTGAGGGGCACGCCAAACTTGCTGAGCACCAAGAGCATCGAGACCTGCGGAAGGCAGAACGAAGGACACAGACTACACAACAGCACGGGTGGGAACTGCCCTGCCTGGCACACGTGCGTATTGCACGGGAGAGTGTCGTGGTTTAACCCCAGCCAGGAACTAAGGACCACGCAGCCGCTCGCTCGCTCCCCACCCACCCAGTGGGATGGGGGAGAAAATGGGGAAAAGAAGTAAAACTCGTGGGTTGAGATAACAACGGTTTCATAGAACAAGAAAGAAGAAACTAATAATGATTATGAGAACACTAATAAAATGACAACAGCACTAATAAAAGGATTGGAATGTACAAATGATGCGCAGTGCAACTGCTCACCGCCCGCCCATCGACACCCAGCCAGTCCCCGAGCGGCGATCCCCCCACACCGACTCCCCCCAGCTGATATACTGGGCATGACGTCCCATGGTATGGAATACTCTGTTGGCCAGTTTGGGCCAGCTGCCCTGGCTGTGTCCTGTGCCAACTTCTTGTGCCCCTCCAGCTTTCTCGCTGGCTGGGCATGAGAAGCTGAAAAATCCTTGACTTTAGACCAAACATTACTTAGCAACAACTGAAAACATCAGTGTTATCAACATTCTTCACATACTGAACCCGAAACATGGCACCGTACCAGCTACTAGGAAGACAGTTAACTCTATCCCAGCTGAAACCAGGACAGAGAGACCCCACGCCCTCCATCTGCGCCCAAACACGGCCGATCCTGAAGATCCCTCTCCACCGCACTGACTTCATCCCCAACCCCTGCCTGCCCGAATTCGCAACCTCTCTCCGCTCCATGTCCGTCCGTCCCCCATATCATTTGCCCCTCAACTTTGCTTTCAGAGGGCTGCGGGTCAGGTTCCGTCCTCCACAAAGTCTGCCCCAGCTATTTAAGATGTCGCTGCTATCACCAGGTTCCTCTCCATCACCTGCACAAACCGAGCGCTACCAGTCCCACGGGCCAACGCCGACCTCTTCCACAGCAGCGTCCTCCTCGGAAGCGCCACATCGCTCGAAAGCTACAGCTGCCGCCCCTTTTGCTCTTCTCACTTCTGCCAATTTAACTCAAATCCTCCGCAGAAAGCCCGCGCAGCAGCTGCAAGAGCCGGGAGGGAAACGCACCACCAAGAGACCTCGTGGTACGGCGGGATCTGACCGATCCCACGAAAAACAACAAGCAGAAAAAGGCGTCTTGTGGTTGATATACCGCTGGGCTCGCCCACCACCCCAACCACAATCACCTGGGGAAGGGGAAGGTCGTGGAGAAACGCCGGGGCAAGTCTCCCGCTCCGCCTTGGACCTGCAGCTTGTGAAGCGTGGACGAGACGGACTGTTACTGGAAACAACGATAACACTTTTACCAAAACTTTGTGTATCGCGCTGATGCAAGATGCTTTACATCTTGCGTTGCGAGAAGAACGGTGTCCTTGTTATGCTGACTAGCGGTGGACAAGAAAACCTGTATGTTGCAAAATGTGTAAGATACCAGACGAAATTGCTTTTGGTCGACCTTGCAGTTCCCTGGGAAGATGAGAACCTTAGGCCCTTTTAGATAATTGAGCTTAAAAGCGTCACTGTGGCTTGTGTTAGGCGGAGATGTCCAGGCTCTGGCGGAGATGTCCAGGGAGTTTGTGTTCCATTTTTTGATATCTTAGCGCTACAATGTGCTCGGGTTATGGTATGCTAGCGTTGCAGTGTGCTAGGGCTGTGGGATGGCAGGATTACAGGATGCCAGAATTCAGGTGAGTTAGGATTAAAGCATGTTACTGTTACGGACCGGCTGTGGGTTTGTTGGCCCTGGGTTCTCGGAGTTATGTTACTTTTGCCTTGTCTTGTGTCCTGGGTGGGGGGTTTGGTTTTTTTTTTTGCTATTCCTTTTTTATCTTGTTTGTCTTTTCAGGGTTTGGATAGGGGCCTTTGGTTTGTGTATGTTTCTTCTGGCTGTTTTTTTTACTGTTCCGGTGGTTTGTGTTGCGTTTTCTGTCTCAAAACCACCATTTGTGGTCTGATATGTCTGAGCAGGTCAGACAGTGTTACTTCTGGTGCAGTCTGACTCATTTCCAATGAGTCAGGAAGTTGGTAGGTAGGTAGGTACGGAGGACTTGGAGTCAATTGCCAACAACTACCAGATGGCTAACGGGCACCTATCCCACTCATCCCTCCACAATTCTGTATTGCTGCGGACTTTACCAGCCATTGTCGTGGACTCTGAGCCTGTACTGCAGTGAAGTCAAGGCAGGTAGTGAAAAAAAAAAAAAAAGAAAAAAAAAAAGAGTGCTTTTCCAAAATATTTACAAGATTGGAAACAACAGATGGCTGTGGGCAGGTGGGAATACAGAGAAATGGGCAGTATGCATCTGGATTTAGGGTTAGTTCTGGGATTTGGGCAATGCTACCAGGCCTAAGGGTTATTTCGGGTTTGGGAGGTGCCGCTGGGTTGAAAGCTGTTGAAAGCAGCATCTGCTCCAGTGGAAGCAAACCCTGTCCCTGCAGCAGTGCATGTCGTAAGGTGCTGCACACCAGCGTGGTCATGCTGCACTCTCTGGATGGTTGTTTCAGCAGCTTGGGTCCCCGGCTGGCCACCCTTGAGAAGAGCTGGGGTGCCACCCTCAGGTGTTGTTAACTTACCCGGTTTGAGGTGAAGTCATGTCTCTCATGTTTAGAATACTTCAGGGTAGTACAAACCATGCTGTCTGCTCTGCCTTGGTAGTCAATGATGTGTTTCTGTTTATAGTTGAATTGCCTTATTCCTTCTTTTGAATCTCTGATGCAGATCACTCAGGGCCATTGATCGAGGCTGATTTTTGAATTGTGCCTGCTGTTTTGCTTGGCAGTGCTGCTCCACTACTGCTTGCAGGGGTAGCCATGGAGGAAAGAGGCTTTAGGAAATCCCTTCCCAAGTCCAGCTAAAGCTCAAGAGGTTTTCTGCCAGTGGAGTTGCTGTGGCACTTGCATCACTTGGCAAGGTCTCTAACTTTCCTTGGGATCACCTTCGTTTCTGCTCTGTAGGAGATTGCTGGCAAGCACTGAATTCGCCCAGCCTGTGCTCCTGTTGAACCATCTTGTTGCTTTTTGTCGCAAAGCAGTTTGTCAGAAAATGTCTGGTGAACGAGGCTTGTAGTGATAGTTCGCTCTCTGGATATTCAGGAACGGGAGAGGGATGTAAGTTAACGTTTTTAAGCGGGATGGAAACAGCAGCTTGAATTTATTAAATGTTTTGGCACACGTCAGAGTAGCTCTGATAGCATCCTTTGCCTTCTAGCGATACTGGGTAAGGTCATGAATCTTTAGTCCCTGTAAGAGACTGAATTGTTATCTTGAACTATTTGCCTCAAAGATTGTGAGGTGTGAGGGACTGGGCTGTCATCTCAAGGAACTGTGAACTGCTCATCTCGAGCCCTTTGTCTCTAAGATGGCCTGTTTAAGCAGGACACTCCTCTGTCCATAAGGACGATTACCAGGCCATTGAGGCATCCAGAGGAGGAAACAGGCTGGAGCTGATAAGATACTGGTTTCTGGTGTCGATCACGCGAAGGTCGTGTGATAGACAAAACCTGCAGCTCATGACATCATCGAAATATGCCCTATAAAAACCCGTAGAGACAAGCTGTGGGGGCCTTCTTCATCACCAAAGAATTGAAGATTGAGGACCGACGGGACGCCGCTGGTTCCGTCCTTGCAACTCCCACCGCCGACTGCTTGCCTGGGGACCAACGGGACGCCGCTGGATCCGTGGTGGTGACTATCCTAGCAACCCTATCCCGACTGCTTGCTTGATTTCTACCTTTTCTTCCATTCTATCCTATCGCCACCATTTTCCACTTTTGATACTTTTGATAATAAAAGCTCTTCTGACTATACGGCATTTGACCTCGTTTGTGTCTTAATCTCGCTCCTGGGATCCTATCGAAACCTTCCCCGACATTGGATCGGGGCAGTCCCGTGCTAGGTTTTCACCTGCAAACACTTCTGTGTACTTCTTCCTGCATCTGCTTTTGTCCCTGTAAAACCAACAGCTGGTCTCTGGGTCTTTTGCTTTGTAGTCAATGATATATATTATTTTGTAGTTTAGTTCATCTGCATTTCTCTCTTTCTCTCTGTCCTGTGAAAATTAACTCTATCGCAGCTGAACCCAGGACACTCTCTCACTCCCTCTGTTTTGGATAGCTGAATAATCTAGCAACCTGTTAAGTAGAAGATTAACCAGGCGCATATTCCTGTACTGAAGAATGCAATGTAGGAGTGAAAGGCAGAAGCGTCTCAATCGGACACATGTAAAAATGCAATGTCATTGACAGTTTCGGCCGTGTTTGGCAGTGGTGGTTGCTGTAGCCCTGTGCTAGCTCCGTGCTTCTAGCTCAAGCTCGGTGCAAAGGTTGCCTGTGAGTTTCTTGCTTGGTTCTGCCTGTGCCTTTGGTTGGCGTGGGGTCAATGTTTTTGGCTGGTGTGTGGCTTCATACCTTATCTGGTAGGCTGATTTGTCTGCTTTGGGAAGATTTTGAGCTGTTGAACAGGTGGGACTGAGAGCAGGGAAGGCATCTGGCTTTGGACTCTTGTGTGATTTCGTTAGTGCAAGGACACTGACTGCTTTTTGGCTTATCCCTGTCGCCAGCCAATGTCTCAGGTGCCCAGGGACATTGAAAACAGGCAAAGACTCATTTATAGAAGTTGTTTCTATTAATAGCATGTCCCTTCTCCCCAGGGAAGGTGTTGTGCACCTGCAGACTGCATGCAAATATTCACCACTGGATTTGTCTTCATGATGGCATTTATGCTCTTTTAAAACAGCGGCGTTGTGTTGTGGACCAGGTTTTCAAAAACATGCCACATTTGCCTATTTACAATCGATGGGCATTTTCTTCAGGAGCACCCGCTCGGCTTTTGGCAGCCTGACCTCACTGGGCTCTTTAGTTTGCCAACCAGGAACAAGTTCACCCACTATTGAACAAGCCATGTTTTCACAGAGCGCCATATTTAAAAGTTGTACCTTCGTGTAAAGCCTTCAGAACAAGTCTGTCGTGCTTTAGGTGTCAGAGCATGGCAGTTAGCAACTCTGTAATTGCTGTAGCTATCAATGTATGCAATTGAAACAACACCTGCTTTTTATTACAGTAACAGAAGCTTACACCTTTTGTAGCAGGCACGAATCGTAAAGGCACAACGCCCTAGCCTGCAGTTTTCTGCTTCTCAGAGAGTTATTAACAACAGCGTTTTCTCCCCCTTGTCACACACAGTTCAGTATCTCCGTTTTCTTGAACCGGTGACTCTGACTATGGAAGCACTTCAATGTGCTAGCAAATGTTTACATTCATTCCCCATTAAAAACAGCATTTCAGCATGTTCCAAAATCCCACAGAACAGACAAGATTTCAAGGTCCATACGTCCTCTATCAGCTGGGGACATCTCCCCTGAAGCAGCTGCACATACTTAACTTGCATGAGGCACTAACACATGTCAGGCTGTGCCAAGCACAGTCAAAGGAAGCTCAGGCCTGCTGCTAAAAACCCTGTGTAGCCACCACTACACTCTGGTTCCTGCTTTCTACCCCGCCTTTTGTCTCTCGTCTTCGTACTGCCAACCCCAAACCCACAGGAGGGGCGCTTTGCTGCACATCCACCTGTGAGCAACCCATGCCAACCTAATAGAAACAAGAAACATCACTCTGCCTACGGGTTTGGATCTGGTCACTTAAGAACTCCAAGTTAGCATTACTTAGGAAAAACAAACAAACAAGGAACATTAAAGACAGTCATGTAGTAGTGGGGCTCTGGGAATTTTGAGTCAACCTTCTAGTATCAGACACAGGGAGAGCGGTCTTACTCTCCAGTATCAGCTCTGTGGTGAAAACTGCAGGGAGCTTCTAAGCATCGTTACATCCTGAATGCTGCAAATCCCAAAGCTAAAACAGCCCATGCTTGCAGAGGACTTTGAAATGCTCGTTTTTATTTCCATGCACTTGTGCTAAGCGTTTCCACTCTTTAAGATAATGGCTATTTGTCCCAACGCTACTTTGTAAAAATCCAGTGACAGGAGGCAATCTTCCTATCTCCTAGGATATGTAAGTTTTGTTCGAATATGATAAAGCTACAGAGATATTAATTTATTCTCTTGAAATAGTCTTTTTGTGTATATATGCCCGCATATATATGTATGTCTGTATGTATTGTTAGCTAATGAAACAAAAAGTACAAGGTTAGTTTAAAAATTCAGCTAACAGCATTATATGGTTTTATGCAGAGACAGAGCTTTTCAGCTCCTGCCAATTAGCATATCTCTGACTCTAATCAAGCAGTTTAAACTGGCTGAAAACCTAGCCCAAAAAGCGACACTGAATTTTCTAACTTAATTTCAAGCTACAAATGGGACCCTCTTGTTAGGTTATTTAATTTTCTTTTTAAAGGATAAAGGAGTAGTAAGGAGTCATGTTTTCCAAAATCTGTGGCTGCAAAAGTTCCTGAGATGAGGAAGTTTGGTTTTATCCTGATTCCTTCATGCTTTGCTTCTTAAAGAAAAAAAAAAAAAAAAAAAGACACAGGGAAATGAAGTATTGAGGATAAGGCTTGAAGTGAAGATGAATGAACAGCAAACGTCAAACAAAATAAGCAGAATAGGAGGAGGAGAAGGAGGAGGAGGATGAACCATAGGAAGAGCAGGATGAAGAACGTAAGAACCAGAAGAACAGGAAGAACAAGAGCAGGCAGAGGAGGAGTATGAGGACGAACATAATAAGGAAAGAAGGAAGGACAAGGGGAGGAGGAGGAAGAACAGGAGGTAGAGGAGTAAGAAATGGAGGAAAAGAATGAACAGGAGGAGGAGAAACAGGAGGAGGAAGAAGAGCAGGAGGAGGAACGAGGGGAAGAGAAACAGGAGAAGAAGGGGAGGAGGAGGAGGAGGAAGAACAGGAAGAACAGGAGGAAGAAGAACACGAGGAAGAGAGGAAAGAAGAGGAGGTGAAGGAAGAGGAGGAAGAACAGGATAAGGAGGGGGAGAATACAGAAAGAATGAGGAGGAAGAAAATAGGAGGAGAAAGAAAAGGAGAAGGGGGATGAGGAGAAATGAGAACAGAATGAGGAAAAAGAAGAACAGGAGGAGGAAGAACAGGAGGAGGAGAAGGAAGATGAGGGGAAAAAGGAGGAGGAAGAAGAGCAGAAGGAGATGGAAGAGGAGGGGGAGGAGGAAGAATAACAGGAGGACAAGGAGGAGGAGAAGAAAGAGGAGGAGGAGTGGGAAAAGGATGAGGAAGAAGAGCTGGAAGAGGACGAGGAGGACGATGATGAAGAACCAGAGGAGGAGCAGCAGGAGGAGGAAGAAAAGGGAAGAGGAAGAGGAGGAGGAGGAGAAGGAGAAGGAGGAAACACCTCCAAATTCAGTCTAGAGTGTCAGCACATCAAAATTCTTGGATGGAGCTCCTGCTACATCCATTTGTCCATGGGGATTCATTAAATCCAAGCCTACTGGTGAAGCCATTACTCACAGGAGTCGTTGCAGGTCATGGCCATCACTCCTCTTGGGAACAGACAGGAAAGCTCTGGATGACAAAGGCTCTCAGGTCATGCTGCAGAAACAGAAGACCAGTGTGAGAAGATCCCCATCACCTGAACGCACAGAAGTAATTCTAGCTCAATGAAATGACTATTGAAAACGAAACACACAGAACAGCATCCACCATCAAATCTCCTTCAGTGGTAGTTTTTGCAGAGCTGCAGGCTGATGACCGTACCACCACTGTCACAGGACCCCAGAAGAAATAATAACTGGCAAACAGTAACTCTACCCATTGCCCGTATCTACCTAGCCTTTAAAGGTAGAATAGCTCAGCCTACAGCTCTGGAGGTATAGGCCAGCCTATACATATATCCTGTGACTACCTACTCGATGATCTGTCCAGAAAGTCAAATCATAATGATCTTTGAATGAGCACGGAATTGGGGGCGGGGGGGAAGGGGGGAGAAAGGAAGACATTGGTGGCAAAAAGGGAAAGTGCAGGCACACAATTAAAAAAGAAAGGAGGCGAGTTATCCTGAAGGCCAGCTCAGCCCAACTCACTGTCGCTGGTGAAAAGCTGTGCAGCTGGGAGGAAAAAGACGTGACTTTGGTGCGGGGATGCACACCAATGTCTAAGTTGAGATCTGAAACAGCAGACAAACCTCGACACGGCTCCTTTTCGCTTTCCTCAAACCTGTGTGCATGCTGTGACTTCCTTGTTTCCCTGAAGTCCTCCCAGACTAGCAGGGAAGTGGTTTCTGTCCAGTCCATGTGCCATGCAGAGAAACAGTTCTGACCACTAAGGGGGTAGCAAATACCTACTGCATCTGCAGAAGCAAAGGGGCAGACGCACCTCAGCTGCGGAGATGCCCGAAGCTGCCCCGAGCCCCAGGAGCCCCTGGCACCTGGACATCTGCCTGGCCCTGAAGCTGTGTGGGGCCTGCCAGCACTGGGGAGCCCCAGGGACAGAAGCGAAGGCCGGTGGCCAGCCTCCGTGGGGAGAGTGCCGGGGGCTCCGTCCTTCCTTCTGGGCCACGCCAGGACGCGGCGTCTCTCCTCCTCATCGCCTGGGGGAAGGCGAGGCCTGAGGAAGGCCCCGGGTGCTGGGCTCAGCACGGGCGGTGTGACCGGGGCAGAGCCCTGTCTCCTGTGAGCTGCGCACACACCTCACAAGCGCTGCCAAGGGAATGGCTCCGGACCGAAGGGCCCTTCCCGAAGGCCGCGCGCTGCCGAGGGAACGGCTCCGGACCGAAGGGCCCTTCCCGAAGGCCGTCTCTCCGCAGGCCCGGTGCCCCGGCGCGCTGAGGAGCAGCTGCGGGGGGGCGGGCTCTGTGAGGAGAGGCAGCCCCTGCCCGCCCAGCAACAGCTGTGCCATTGGCCACGGCTGAGCCAATCAGCGGAGCCGGAGGCGGCCTGTCAGTCACAGCCGGCCTGGGGCAGGGCCGGGGGGGGCAGAGGCGGAGTGGCCTGAGGAGAAATGGGGGAGAGACAGGCTGGAGGCAGCCGGGGCGAGGGGGGTCCAGGGAAAGGGCCAGGGGAGCTGCAGGAGCAGCAGCAGGTATCTCCCAGGGCGGAGGGGCCTGGGGGGAGACCTCGGTGATCACCCAGGGGCCCTGCCGTGGCCCAGTTGAGTGCTCAGCCCCAGGGACGTCCCCACGACCAGGGTCAGAGCGGTTCCTGCTGCTGCCCCAAGGGTCGCCAGTCCGAGCCCCGAGAGCTGGAGGTCGGTGCTTCATGTCCGCGGGCCAGGGGAATGCAGGGCGGCCTCCTCTCCATGCTTTGGAGCAGGCGTGCTCTGGTGCCCTTGCTGTCCCCAGGCCTCCCTGTGGGTCTCGTGCTCGTGGACAGCCCCATCATAAATGGGGATTTCCAGAGACGGAAGTCGTTTCTCCCTCCTGGTGAGAGCACACGCCGGGGCTTTGCTGTCAGAGAAGCAAGTGGGGAGCGCTCCTGGTTGGATGCAGCTGCCTTGGCAGACGCTTGTGCTCCTCTGTCGGCCCCGAGGTCTGATGCATGCCTTTCCCCCCACCCAAGCTGTGCTGCCAGCTGTCACGAGTCCTGATGTAGGATCCTGCCGACTGCGCCAATCTCTCGCCAAGGGGCGGAATGCACCTCGCTCAGGAGGAGAGAAGCATCAATCTGTTTTATTGAGGTAAAATAATAATTTGACAGAGTTCAATAAATTTTTGGAATTTAACAAAGTTTAACAGTGGTTTCCCGAGGTTCAGTAAGTTGGATGGCAAGGTTCACCTTATTAATTACTGCATGGAAGAAACATAGAAAGGAGAATTGAGTTAGAATCGAGCTGGAATGATTCACACAGAGACCGGAGACGCAGAAGGGTAAGGAAGACCCTCCCGTTGAGTCACGAGGTTCAGAGGGGACCCCCTTGCTTTCTCAACTCCTTTTGGAGCCTAGGTGCGGCTCGGCCCAATCTTAGTCTCAGACTTGGACAACAGTTTATGTCTAATGGAATTATCTATACAAAGTTTATAATAGTTAATATTAAGTAGCTACATGGATCAGTAATGTTTCATTAGTATTAATTCAGCATGCTATCAGTCACTTAGCAAAGATCTGCCATTGAGAACAGGTGTCTCTGCCTCGAGGAGCAACCTTGAGAGGCGTCCCAGCTCAAGGGGAGATCACTGCCGTGCAGCCACGCTGCCTAGCAGGGAGAGCTGAAAGAGGGCTCACTTAGGCTGTCATATTTATGGGATAAAGTGGCTGGCTCCTAGTCAAATTACACGTGATAGGAAGGGTATGGATGAGACTCCTTGTACCCGCAACTTTCTTTGCTCCTTGATAAATGAGTCTTGGAAAAGCCACCCGCTGTTCCTGTGTTAATCGCATGATGAGTGTTCCAAGGTCATATGCATCGGTGCTCACTGGGTCACTCGGCTCCTTTGTGGGTTTTCAGAGAAGAGATTGAAACTAGAGGAGTTCTTGGCCCGGCTATGGCTCAGGCCTTTACCTCCTTTGGAGCCTGTACCAACCTATGGCTAGTTTGGTTATGGGGTCGAGCGTAGCTGTCACACCGGCTTTTGGGAAATGAGGGTACATGTGACCCTGTGTGAGGTCAAGTTAGAACATGCTTTGCAATTTGTGTATTTACTGCAGTGAATTTTCTGCTCTTCCTGGCTGTCTTCTGTGGTTTTCAGCCTGCCTTTGCTTCCACAGAAAGAAATATTGTGTGTATGAAAGAGGCCGTTATGAATCTTCCCTGGCGGGGGGGGGTGTGTGTGTGCTCTGCTTCTGAATTACAATCTGTATTATTTATGCCAATGTTCGAAATATCTTTCTAATTCCCTGGTTTAAGTATTCTGACCGTACTCCAGCTACATTTTACTATGCACAACTCCCACCAACCATCAGTTTTTATTTCAAGTTGTTTTTCATGAAATAACACACATTGCATCCACAATCCTGTGTTGCTGGTACATGGTTTTCTTTACAGTTTTCCAGCTGTATTCTTCCTCCCCATGATAAACAGTGTTGCCAGTATTTCTTTTTATCTTAGAATACACATGGTAAGGATGGTTGCTGGATGTCTCATCCTTTTTAAGGCCGTGAAGACACATTCCAGCAAGGCCTTTTCCCAGTCCCAGGTATTCAGGGACGCAAGACATGCCCATATCCCCATCAGCTCTGTGGAGGATTTAAGAGAGATTGTGCACCTGAAGGTTAAACAATGCTTCTGTGTCAGAAACTGAATTCCAGCAAGCAAAAGCAACCTCCCCAAATCTTAAGTTGTGTGTCATTTTAATGCTGCAAAATGTAAATAATGATCCTTGCATACATCTTTCTCAATTAAGCGTACAGTGGAAGTCTCCTCCTTCAACTAGTCTGGAGCTTAGAAGTCAGCTTAAAAATACTGGATAGTGTAATTTTTGCTGCACATGGCCTACGTCCACGTGGAAGAAGATTGGATTAGTTACACAAGTCTTTATGTAAGGCACAAAGAGAGCGTAAGGTTTTGAGTGCCCAAGGATGTTCTTTTCGGGTAGATTAACAGGCACATATACACCCTGTAATGGCACAAGGACTCCCCAAAGCGTCTTCAGTACAGCTATATTTTACGTAAGCCACTGTTTTCATGCAACCTCAGCTAGCGTTGTGCTGCTCTTTACAGGATCGAGTGAGTGGTGTTGTCTTTGGCTGTGTGGGCTTAAATGTGTTTCTAATGCGCATGTCAAATAATTACCTGTTAAACAGACTGCCAATCTGACTGAAGCCAATGCTTCCGAAGAAGATGAAATAAAAGCTTTGATGGTACAGTCCTGCCGTGAATACGATCCAATCAAGTAAGTGTTGATTATGTGAAAGCTGTTCTTTGAAGATTATGGGAAAATTGCAGAGATGTGTGTTTTAACAAGAGACACATGCCTACCTTTTTCTTTTTTTCCCCCAAAGCTCTTAGTTACATGAAGAAACCCTTGGGCCCACCTCCGCCATCATATACTTGCTTTCTTTGTGGAAGACCTGGCCACTACATGAAGAACTGCCCAACAAATGGGGTATGATTGTGGGGGACTTCTGGTGTTACTCTAGTTTTTAATTGTTTTACCTTGGCAGTTACGTAACAAATACATGAATACTCATATTAAGAATTGTTTCTCTTGGGGTGAAAGGCAGAGTTATATGGCAATGTTGCAAAGCCCTTCAAAAGTCGAGGGAAAGCTGGAATTATAAAGGTGAAATTTTCTTTCTAGGTCGTAGACATTAAATACGTCCATAGATCTTTCTCTGTGAACTTTCATGCATATTTTTATATACTTCAGTATTACTGGAAATTTTTCTGGTTTCCACCCTTTTTATTGACAGTTCACAGTTTTTATTATTTTGTATAAAACGAAGGCATTTCTCTTGACCCCATCTATTGAATATTTGCATGTTTTAATTACACTAAGTCCCTGGTTGAGTATTCATGCCATTTAACGTTAGTCACTGAAGGTATACATGTGAGGTATGAATTCAACCTTCATTTATAGACGGTGAATGTAGGTTTCTCCAGTGACTGATTCAGAGCACCGGCTTAAGCTCTCACTCTGAAATGCGCTTTGGAGGAGGAGCAGTGTGTTTGCGTCTCTTCTCTGAGTGGAGGGTGAGCTAAGGCATATGACAGCCTTAAGGAACCTGAAGTTAAGGCAAAGAATGTCACGCGACTTAAAAACTCTGCTCAAGCTTTTGGAACATCCTGGCTATATTCATGTAGAAAAATAAGTATTTCAGTTGAGCAACCCTTACACTAGGTAAAAGGAGAGGATTAAAGGCTTTTGCTGCTTAAAATAATCAGGGAAATGTCATTTGAAGTGTGGGTCTTGAGGTACGTCTGCCTCTCTTTTCTTGAACAGGACAAAAATTTTGAGTCTGTTCCCAGAATTCAAAAGAGCACAGGAATTCCAAGGAGTTTCATGATAGAGGTGAAAGATGCCAATACAAAGGGTGCTATGCTGACAAGCTCTGGAAAATATGGAATACCAACTATTAATACATAAGTATGGAACTAAGTGGACTGACCAAAAAGTGAATGAGAGAAACCACGCATAAATGTCTGAGTGGCAATGCAACCAAGTTGGTCAGCATCTGTCATTATGGGGGAGGAAGCACTGTCATTGTATCTTAACCTGAAAATCTGTGGTACTTTCTAATATTGAAAGAGGGTGGTCCTACTGCTCATGCCCCTGGAAGTTGGCTAAACTTGTGGTATGCTAAGAATCTGTATTTCCGCAAAACTTTTCAGTAGTGTTTACAGGGGAGTTGTTCTCCTTGAAAGCTCATTTTGCTTCTGTTTTCTGTTTCAAAGGCTTCTTGCCAAATTTAGCAGGTAGCTGTTAGACTGAGATTTCCTCCCCCTCTGACTTTTATTAAATCCCATGTGTGAAACAGACTGAAGTTTTCATGTTGCTAGAAACTGAGAAAATACTACCGCGTGCTGACAAGAGTGGCTGTTTTAAAATGCGCTTGATAGCACTTCTGGTTTTCCATCATGGGTCTCCTTTTGTAGAAGCTGTAACATAGACTTCTTCCTTTTATTAAATGTAATTACTCAGAGACTACCTTTATCCTGAGCCTGCAATTTACATTTATCCTCTGGCAAAGGAGAGGTGGGATTCATTTCACCTGATTTCTAGCTGTCAAAAAAATATTTTCCTAGTCTGAGCTTACTTCTTAGTTGATCCAATGAATGGGAGAGTTCTGCAGAAAGAAAGTTGTTCCTCCCTCCCTCTTACAGTGTTGTGGCTATAGAAAAGTAGTTTAAACTAAGTGCCTATGTTTTAGAAGGCTAATGTGGAGTGAGAAGAATTCCATCTCCTATCTTCCTTTGATAAAATCCAAAGCTTGGAAAAGTTTTCCTTTACCCATCTTTAACTTGTTTCTTTTTCCTTCCCCACCCCTCCTCCAGGGAAGCTTATGCTAGAGGAAAGAAGGAAAAGCCTCCCTTTTTACCAGAGGAGCCGTACTTGTCCTCCTCAGATGATGATCCTGTTCCAGACAAGTTGTTATGTCTGATTCGTAAGGATATAATGACTGATGCAGCTGTTATTCCCTGCTGTGGAAACAGTTATTTTGATGAATGTTAGTGTTACTCCCTTATTTCTGATTCAAAACATTACATCTGATCTTCTGAAAGCAGAAAGAGGAGATAACCAAGTAGCTTTGTTACCAGTTCTATTTAATATTTAATATGAATTGAATACGAAAGCGCTCTTCTCGTATAAAGGGGGAAAAAAAGCCAGGAAGCTTTCCCCCCTTTTTTACATATCGAGTTAAATCTTCTTTACATGCGGAAGGACGAGTATGAGAAGAGTGGCTAACTGTGCAGGTGATTACAATATTAGATATTGAATGCGTTTAGTTTGTCCACAGCCCTTTCTCTCATACAAAATTATATAGCCAACTCTGGTGACTTACAGTGGTCTGCAACAAGCAGATAGTTAAGCATTTAATCCACATTCTTCTCCACGGGAGAGATGGTTAAAACCTTCAGAACTCGAACCTACTAATGGTTTTTTGAACCTACTAATGGTTTTTCGAGATGTGTTTTATTCATTAACCTTGAAGTTGGGGACTTCTTGCTGTACTAGATAGTGGGAAAAAGACTAGTTGAAACATCAAGACACAGCCTATGCTACATCTTCAGATGTTACAATAGTGAAATATCAAAACTGTATAGTTATTTGCTGCATACTAGAAATTTTTTACACTATTAAACATTTATAGCTTCATGCTCTCAATTCAAGAACATATTCACCCAGTGATCATATATGTGTTTCTATAATTGATTAGAACCCCCAAAACATCCTTAGTTTGGCTAAATACTATTTTGATTATTCTAATTATACACAGGTATTAGAACAGCATTACTGGAATCTGAGGAACATACATGCCCAGCGTGTCATCAGACAGATGTTTCGCCTGATGCTTTAATTACCAACAAGTGCCTATGCCAGGTAACACGATGACATTTACGTAAAGTGCTTGTAAGAAAAGGCTATTTGTAAAAAGCTGAAAGGGAAGAAAATATTAATTTACATCTCCTTAAGCAAGGTGTAATTGAATAAGGCTAAATTTACTTTTCAAATACATTATCTGTTGTTGTCACAGAAGCTTACAACTCTTTAGAGGCAATCTGGCAAATTCAGGTCACACTTTTGTTTAACGTGATTGCCTCGCTTTCAAATTCGGCGTTAACGCTGAAGTACTTTAAATACAGTTACTCTGAGTTACCAGTCATTAGTATCAGTGTTTAATGGGATGTGTTCATATATCTGTATGTTGGTTTCTTTTAGGACTGGTAGCATTTGCAGGAATACACAAGTAATTTTCCTCTGTGAAGGCTTTTGTTCGTATATCTGCTGAAGTTTCATCTTACCTTTTTTGTAAATGTTTTTCTGCCTCTAGGCTGTGAACAACTTCAAAAATGGAACTGGCTACACAAAAAGGCTCCATCAGCAGATTTGGCAGCAACAGCAGCAGCAGCCGCCACCGCCTCCACCAGCACTCATGACTTACACCTCCTGCTGCTCTGGTGACTGCCGCTGAACCTTCTACATCTTCCTCTCTGTCCATCAGCAGTTAGTTGGAAGAGAAGGTAAGCTTTCTTCCAACATATGCAGCAATTCTTATATTTTAGTAGAGCTTATTTTCCAACTGTCTGCATTTATTCACAAGGGCTATCAGGTTCCTGTGCGAAGACAGCCAGCAATAGCAAGTTGTCTGGGCCCCCAAGGACTATCAATACCCACCACTGGTAAGGAACTGTAACTTTAGAATGTCTTTTAAAAAATTATCTTCAGGTAAACTGAATGGGATTTTTTGCTTTTTCCTCTCTCCACTCCAGAAGGTCATCCAGTGAGAGCCAGTACAATTTGCTCAGCAGGTGGCAGACCAGGCTGGGACCTGTAAGTATTCTACAGAAATTCAATGTATTACTACTGGTAAGCTGTTAAATGAGGCTGTAGCACTTCTGCAACAGCTGATTTGTAATGAAGTAAGTATGCAGAAGATAGTTGTGGAGAATACAAGTGGTTGTTAATTTTTAAATGGCCTAATTTGAATTTGCTTTAACAAAGGGGATCTGTGCTTGCAGTAAAATTATTTAAAATAAAACTGCAGTACCTGATTGAAAAGAGGACTCTGAAAAAGGAACTCTTTGGGAGGAAACCATAATTACCTATCAAAATTAAAAACAATTAAAGGATCAGGTGGAGAGCCACCCTTTTGATTACTGGCTGAACAGGGCTGTAGAAATTGATTTCCCAATAGAAGTCAGCCTGCAGCATTCTTTTTCTAACAACTTAGTTGACACGGATTGAGCAAATTCTTGGAAAAGTCAACACTGTTATCTTATGACAATTTTGAGTTTCTTCACTTTAGTCAGCCCAAATAGCCAAGCTGCTTTCTCTCAATTGGAGAGAGAGGAGTCTCTTTTATCTATTATTGCAGTGTCAGGTCAGTCCTTCCTTTTGGTATATATGTGTTATAGATAGATTGTAAGGGTGCACTGTGTTTATAAAATCTGAAAGATAAACCAGAACAAAACCCAGGATCCACCCCACAGATTGTCTAAAATCTCCAATTCAGGAAGCAAGAAAATAACAATTCAGGGACAAGAGCAGGCCAAATACATCATCATGAGGCAACAGCATAGGAAGCGTACGTGGCAGAGATAAAAGAAGTTGGAGAGAAGATGAGTTAATATCTGTGCCGTACGGGCTGCCTGCAGCTGCGGCTTGGCACTGCTCTCAGGCTACTGACCCAGCTTCAAGGTGGAAAAAAAAGTGGCTTTCTCTGAATGCTGGCATCAGGAGCAAGGTGCTTTAACTTGCCAGCAGGTGTCTGCAGGCTTTTTTTAGCATGAGTTTGTGTGGTAGGAATGGAAGGTGTAGCTGGTGTTACTTCAGTGAAGGTCAGGGGTTTTGGGGGTTTTCTTGGTTGGTTGGATTTGGTTTGTTTGTTGTTTGGGGGTTTTGTTTTGTTTTGTGCTATCAATTTGGGGGGTTCAGGAGCTGATTTCCATTCATTCCTCCTCCCAAGTGGTGAGGGTGGAAAAGGTTGGAGTGGTAAATTTCTACCCGGCTGGAGGCAAGCCGACCTCATGAGTCGGAGAGACGCATTCACAGTGAAGGCTCATACACCGCCCTGATGGCTGAGGGCAACTCCCTGAACTGTAATAGTGTAAACTTATCCGTTGTCTCTCGGAGTATGCAGGAGAAATGGCTTGCAGCTTTGTGAAGCTATGAACAAGTGACAAAACTTGGAACAAATCAGTTTAACTTCTTGTATAAAATTAGGATCTCTCAGAACAGAAGTACGTTGGAGCTGTTCACTATGGTGGAGAAATCATAGCAAGAGTTGGCAAAATACTAAACTGCCAGAGACTTCTCATTTAAACAGAAGGCTGATGGATGAATAGGTAGTATGCCATGCACGCTACTTTTTCTCTTAAGATCTCTTCTTTGTATACGCCTGGCAGCCTGGTACAGTTGAGAGAGAGAAGTAAGATTTTTTATTTTCTATTTTTTTTAATACCAAAAAGGGAACAAATTCTATTGGGCATAAGTAACTCTCTCAATAAAACTTTCCAAGTGCCATTTTCCTCAACTTTTAAGTTGTGAGATCAAATTTTCAGTAATACATCCAAGCAACTGAAAAATACCTGCTATTGCCTAAAAGAATTTGCTCTTAACAATATCTATCATCTAATTGATATTGTCCTTTATGTCAATCTCTAATTATAGCCTCTGTAGGAAGAATGGGGCAATGAAAGGCAGATGGTGGCCTTCTGTACACTGGAAAGATCTTGGATGCTAGCAAAGTCTAAAACCCATTCTTGTGTTGTGCAAACTTTCTGAAGTGCGAGTTGTACACTGCAAGTAATGCGTAAAACATGTAGGAAGTTGCTGCTGTAGGTGTTTTAATTTAGATGTAATGCACAGCAATTAAACATAGGCTTTCCTTCTGCATTTGTTATGAAAATGATAGCAAAAGAAGGAAAATATTCATTATGACTATTTTTACTTATGAAGTGGAAGTTGACAATGCCTATAAACAAGGCGAGGCAAATTAGGTCAAGGCCTAGTTACACTTGCGAGTAAACAGCTGTTCTGACTGGGGAGACTAGTTGATAGGACCACAGTCCTAATACCCCGCGCTCCAGCTTTTTGGAAAACACATAGAAAAAAGTTTGAAAAATGAGCTCATAGAGAAGGGGGGCAGGGGGAACCCACTAGATGACTAAAAGCCATGTCTGTAGTTGGATAAAGCTACTCTGAGAGAGAGAAATCCATCTTCCCTCAGTGGAAAAGTAAAGGCAACAATTAGAAATAAGGAGATGTAATAAGCTATCTTTTCAAAATCAAGTGTTGAAGCTGTTCTTTGAGCATTTCCTCATGCCATTCCAGACGAAGTGGGTCAGATATGTTAAAGAGTTCTCAGCATCTCTTGACTAACCCAGCTAATATTTGAAGTTGTCTGTATGTGAAGTAGGAAAATATCTGGTTTGAATAATGGCATCATTAAACCCTTTAGCCTTAGGGTCTGGATATGGACTCTTGTCCCGATCCAATACTGGGGAGGGTTCTTAAACGATCCCAAGAGCGAGATTAAGACACAAACGAGGTCAGATGCCGTACAACCTTACAAGTTTTATTTCCTATAACAACTGATAATAGCGACAGGATAGAAGGAAGAAGAAAGGAAAAAGAGGCAGACCTAAGCAAGAAAATGGAAGAGATATAGCAAGACTAGTTACCACCACCACGAAGCCAGCAACGTCCCGTTGACTCGGTCTCGATGCAGGTGATGGAGGGTCCAGGTTCCGGGTTCCAGCCAAAGTCCCAGTTCCAAGCGCTGCAGGTTCTCTTCAGTTGCTTTTCAGTGGCAGTTGCTTTTCAGGTGCTTTTCAGTTTTTTGAGAGAGGAGTACGCAGTTCTTTTTTTGTCCCGGTCCCCACGATTTCTCCGAAAAGTCCACCCATTTCCACGGAGCTCATTACCATACATGCCGCCCCGTGTTCCTCCATGGGCGCATGCCCAGGTGTTCGCGGTGGTTTCTTCACCTTGCTCGTGGGCAAGCACAGCTTGGTAGGCACTGCTAGCTTCAGGCAGATATGGTGGTTTCTTCAGGGACATTTTGCGCGTACTCCCCCACAGCAACAGGATGTTGAGGCTCTTTGCAGCAGCAATGTCGAGACAAACATTTGCAGCCAACACAGCCTCTTACAACTCTTTGACAAGCATGATGAGTTGTAGAGACCTTTTTAATGTGTCTCCCCCTTTTGCTACTAGTGTTTCTGTAGAGACCCTTGATCCATTAAGTACAGTCCTCACCTCCTGTCCCACTCCTTTCTCTCCCCTGGTTTCATCTAGTAATGCAAAGTAGGGGTTTCTTTCTCCATTTTTCACTTTCCAAAGCAAGGGTTCTGTGGTGTACAAAAAAAAAAAGCTCGCGCTGCTTTTAATTTAATATTGGCCTGCCATGTCAGTCCTGTGCTGCTTCTGACTGCAAAGAAGTCTAAGCAGACAGGGCAAGCAGAGGGTTGGAGGTGAAAATGATGCCTTGTTGTGCTTGGAGTTCCAGGGGCAGTAACCTTGTGGGCCTCCAAACCCAGGTGCCTGGTGTCCTGCTCAGCCTAACTGGGCAGTGAGCTAGCTAAAGCAGGTTTGAGCACCTTCTACAAACAGAGCTTGACTTGTGCTGCTCTGCATGCTGACATACAGCTCTTGGATTTAGATTAAAACAGATGTATGTACAGCTAAGCCCCTGAACTATAAAAATCGAACACTGTGTTTAAGAGCACAAGGCTCTGCTAGCAACATTAGCTGCAGATTGGTTGATGTTTTCATTCATCCTCTTCCATAAACAAAACCAAGGTAATGCTGAATTTGCTGCAACAGCTCTGTTTAACAGACCACTTTGTTATATGTCCTTCCTCTACAATCAACTATAATGTCCTTCCAGAATCAGTAGAAGCACAGCAAAGACATTGAACTAAAAGAAGCCAGTGTTAAATTGTCTTGTTTAATGTTAGCAGGAAGCTGATGGGAATATCCTTAAATCAAAACTGATATGAAACACATTTCATGTGTCCAAAACTTGTGCTGTATGTAGTGTCACCCTTTGTGGATTTCAAACCTTTTCTCATTTCCTGGCCATCAGTTCTAACTGTCTAGCACAATGCAAATAAGCTGTCTTAAGAGGTTAGCAACTTGGATCTTTTCTTATATCCACAAATGTTTTTTTAAAACAAGTAGTTGTGACTTCTAAGTTAGGTCAAGTTATCTAAAAACCAGAAGCAGGATCTTTTTTCCCTGATTTATGTTAATGCTAGGCAAAAGAGCAGAAGCTGATTTGGAAACCTGTAAGTGGAAGGGTGTTTTCCAGTAACATGGTTGGTTTGTTGGTTTTTTTTCTTTTATGGATGTCATGGTTTAACCCCAGCCAGCAACTAAGCACTACGCAGCCGCTCACTCACTCCCCCCCAACCTGCACCCAGTGGGATGGGGGAGAAAATCGGGAGAAGAAGTAAAACTCGTGGGTTGAGATAAGAACGGTTTAATAGAACAGAAAAGAAGAAACTAATAATGATAATGATAACGCTAATAAAATGACAACAGTAATAATAAAAGGATTCAAATGTACAAATGATGCGCAGTGCAATTGCTCACCACCCGCCGACCGACACCCAGCTAGTCCCCGAGTGGCAATCGCCCGCCCCCACTGTGGACACATATGTAGCTAACAGTCGCAAGAGCATTCCAGATGCCTTTAGAAGACCTTGAACAGAATAAACAAGAAGACAAAAAAAGAAAGATGCCAATTAGAAGAACACAGGTGCACATTCCAAGATAAAGGGAACTTGGCACAAGGAACGGCAATTCGGCAGTTTATCTTGACCAATTAGACTGAGACAAGTTTCGCATGTTTTAGTTAATATAACCAATTGTGTCCTATGTTTATGCGCGTGTACAGCGTTGATATAACCAATCATATTTCATTTTATTTTTGTGCACGTGTACAGTGACTTTGCAGAATATGTGACTATAAGTATGTGTGTGTTTTAGCAATAAAGGGTCGTCTGCTGTCTGCTCTCAAGATTACAGGCGTCCGTCTACTTCAATCTCCTCATACGACGTGACGGAGCGGGTGGCCCTGCAGAGCAGCCCCGGCGCCCTCGAGCATTTCCACATGAAGCTTTTCCGAGCCCAGCGCAACCTCTACCTGGCCGGTTTCGCCCTCCTGCTCTCCTTGTGAGTTTGGGGGGGGGGGGCAAATGTGGGGGGTGGGGTCTGGGGGTGCCGCGGAGCCCGGCTTACCCTGCCTCCCGCAGCCTCCTGCGCCGCCTGGTCACCCTCATCTCGCAGCAGGCCGTGCTGGGCGCTTCCAGCGAAACGTTCCGGAAACAGGCGGAAGGCGCCAGCCAAGCCGCCCGCCGTTACACGGAGGATAATGATGCCTTGCGGAAGGTATGGCGGGAGGCGGGGGGGGGGGCGAAGGAGGCATCCAGGCGCCTCGGGCCCTGACGTGCCCCCCCCCCCCCGCCAGCAGCTGCAGGAGGCAGGGGGTGACGGGGGCGGCCCGTCGTCCCCCTCCCACGACAAGAACGAGACCCTCAAGGCCAAGGTGGAGAAGCTGAAGGAGGAGCTGGCGGCCAGCAAACGCAGTACGGGCAGGGCTGCGGGGGGGCGTTATGGTGTGGGGGGGCGTTACGGTGTGTGTGTGGGGCGCTGCTGGTTTTTTTGGGGGTGACCCTGACACAGACAACCCCCCCCAACAGCTCTGGAGAAGGCGGAGAACGAGGTGCAGGCCATGCAGTGCCAGGCCGAGGGGCTGACGCGGGAGTACGACCGGCTTCTGGACCAGCACGCGTGCCTGCAGGTAGGGAGGGGGGGGGGCACCCCTAACCCCCTACGACCCCCCCCAACCCCCTTTCAACCCCCCCCCAACCCCCTTTCGTACCCCTTAACACCTCCTCTGACTGCCCCCCCCCCCCCCCCCCCCCGGCATCCCATGATGGCCCCTGGGACAAGAAGGAGGAGTGATGACTCGGCCACACCCGGCCACACCCACCGGGCCACACCTTCCCCCCCCCCCATCCCAGTTCAGGGAGTGGGGGCAAAACTTGGACAAGGTGTTTCCAGCCCCCCGGCCCTTACCCTGTGTTTGGGGACCCCCTGCTCTGTGGCAGCACTCCGGGGGGGTGGGGGGCGCGGGGGGGCTCTGAACCCCATTTCAGGGGGTCCGAGCCCCCCCTTTTGCCCCTTCCAGGGGGGGTTTCCCCAGGTGTGCACAGTGGGGGAACTCCCCTCCCCCCCCAAAAACACACCAGCTTCTGCTTCAATAAACATGTGGGATCAGGCCACGCTCGTCTCCACCTCCCACCCTCTCGGGGACCCCCCCCAGCACCCCAATTTCCCCCCCCCCAGGTCCCTTTTTACCCCCCCGTTGTCACCCAGGTACGGAGATCCCCGAGGCTCAGCCATTTTTATTGGCACCATGCACAGGAACGGGGAGCTGGAGGGGGGAGGGGGGCAGCTCGTTTGTCCGTCCGTCCAGGCCCCACGGCCATCGCAGCGTGGGGTTAGTCCGTCCCATCCGTGGGTCCCGTAAGGCTGCAGGGACGGCCGTGGGGGCCGTCTCACCGTGGGGCCGGCCGTCTCGCCGTGGGGCGGGTTCCTCCACGAGCGGGGCACCCCACGCGCTACAAGGCGGCGTGCAGGGCCCGGGCCTGGCCCCGCAGCGCTTCGAATTCCCTCTGCACAAAATCCATCAAAGCTTTCCGCATTTCCACCTGGGGGGGAGGGGGGGGGAACGAGCCAGGCCCCGTCAAGCCGTGGGGCTGGGAAGAAGAGACCCCACAGAGCCGTGGGGCAGAACGGGGTCGTTTTGTGTCCCCCACCCCCCCGCCGTGGGGCAGCTCCCCCAGCGCTCACCGTTGACGTAGCCTCCGCCCAGAGTCGCTCCAGGAGGGGCCGGACGCTGAACGGTCACCCCACGACCACCGTAATTCGCTACGGGACAGCGTCAGTAACCCCCCCGCAGCCCCCCCCCCACCCAAAAGCCCACCGCCTGCCCCATAGCCAGCCGCACAGCCCCCCCCCCCCCCCCCAGAGCCACCCTACCCTGCTCTCAGTTAGCGAGGTTTAGGAATACCTCTGTGGTGCCGCTTTTGGGAGTTTCTCCTTGGAAATCGAGGCAAGAGACGCCTTTCCCAAGGTGCAGAAGAAACCGCGTAGACTTGTGCGTACTTTCTAGGTCATGCAAGTAAAGCCAGATGCCAGCCAGAGACCGGGAGCGTGTTTGCATTTCTCCCCGATAAGTCAAATGCCCTATTTTTCATGGGTTTCTCATAGGAATAGGAATCGTGAGCGGGCACAGAAGGGTTTCTGTGCTGGGATACAGGTCATTTTTTTGTCATCGCAGCTTGCACGGTGCCGTTTTGAGCGTTGACAGCGCACCGATGTTTAGCTACTGCTGAGCGGTGCTTATGCAGAACCAAGGGCTTCTCCGTTTCTCGCTCTGCTGCCCCAGCGAGCTGGCTGGGAGGGGACACAGCAGAGACCGCTGCCCCGAGCTGACCGACGAGGTACCACGGTCCGTTCCACGTAGTGTCACGCTCAGCAAGAAATTCGGGACTGGGGGAGTCTTCCCAAGGCAGCCGTCGCACCGAGATGGCTGGGCGTCTGCCTGCTGGTGAGAGGTGGTCGGTGGTTGCTGTCACGTCCGTTGGTTTCCTTTCTTATTCCCTGCGCTTGTTAAACTGTCTTTATCTCGACTCCCTTAGGTGACAGCCTAAGGAAAATGGAGCCTCCTGGGTCTCAGAGTAATTCCAGAGCTAAAGCAGCGACAGACATCAGCTCTGGATCAGATAATACGTGCCGACGCTCATCGCTGACCCAAGAAGACATGCTCCTCCTGTCCTACCCGAGGGTTTCAAATCCAACACGCTTTCTTCCTAAAGCAGGACGCTGCCTTATTTACTTGTAACGCCGTTCCTACGCTCCTTGAGATGCGGCTAGAGGTGGGTTACGCAGACCATCAAGCCGCCGTTTGGGAGCACCAGAGCCTTTTGGGTACTGTTTGTCACCACAGTTTGCGTGAGAAGGGAACTAAAACACAATAGACGGCGAGAAATTTAACCTGCCGTGGAGATAGCTACGGTGAGCAAGTCCGATTTTGTGCTTTACAAAGCATCATTTTTAAAATTCAACCCTGAGTTTTGCAAGTGTAAACCCTTATTTTTATAATGCAAGCCTCAATGTTAGGGCAAAAAGCATCAATTTAAAAGACCAAAGCCTACTTTGGGGGGTGCAAACAGTCATTTTTAAAGTCCAGACCCACATATATGGAGTACAAAACCTAATTTATTAGCTCCAAGGTCCGTTCTTAAGGTTCAGAGACTCATTTTAAGGGCCCAGAGCATCATTTTTAAGCCCCAAAGTCTGATCTGGAAGGACCAAAGCCTCATTTGTAGAGTCTAAATCCGAATTTATACAGTCCAAAGCCTCATTTTTACTTTCCAAACTCTTAGCTTTGCCTTCCAAAGCCTCATTTTAGTTTCCAAAACCTTCATTTTTAGGGTGCAAAGGCTCAGTGTTAGTTTGCATAGTCTCATTTTCAGGGTCCAAAGCCTCTTTTTTAGGATCCAGACAGGCATTTTTAGGGTCCAAGCTGTATCTGGAGTGTCCAAACCCTCATTTGGAGGGTCCAAAGCCCACTTCTAGGGCTCAAAGCCTCATGCTTAGGTCCCAAAGCCTCATTTTTAGGGTCCAAAGCTTTGATTCTAGGGTTGAAGGACTTCAGTTGTAGGCTCCCAACCCTCTTTTTAAGGTACAAACCCCTCACTTAGGGCTCAAGGCCTCATTTCCTTAATGCCCGAGGCATATAATGAGCATCCAAAGACCCTTTTGTAGGGTCCAAAGCCCCGTTTTAGGGCCAAAATCCTTGGTTTTAGGCTTTAAAAACGGCCCTTTGGAAATGGTGACTCATATGGCAATATGAAAGAAGGGTCTCAGCATCCCCAGGCCCCCGCTGCCTGCGGCTGTCTGAACCTCTCCCAGCTCTTTCTGGGAGACGGAGATCGCCGCGGGAAGGGGTTACTGGGAGGAGGTACTGGTCCGGCCGACTTGGGAGGGTCCGTACCAGTTCCTTGTGCTCTTTCTAGTTAGGGCACAACAAGAAGAGGGTGGAAGACGACCTCCGGCAGAGCCTGCCATACCTGCGGGACACTCGAGCCACCTTGCCAGCGGTGGCCATCAGGTTCATCGGTGGGCCACAGTCCTTGGCCGCAAGGTCTTGCCGCACGGCACCCGAGGAACCAGAGCTGCGGGATATCTGCGACGGCAAGGAGGGGCTGGTGGGGCAGGGGACAGGGAATGGGCAGGGTGCCGTGGTCTGCAGGGGTCTCCTGGGGGTCTCTGCAGGCAGTGGGGGGGTCACGGCTGCTCCGCTGCCTTCTCTTGCGGCCCTCCCGCCCTTGGCGAAAGACCCTGAACTCTCCGTCAAGACTCCGGCAGCGGAGGAGATCTTCGTCCCGATAAGAGAGATGCCAACATCGGGATGGAGCCTGCAGTCGCTGTGCTGCTGGCCCCTGGTGAGCCCTGAAGAAGTGAAATCCTCCTCTGGAAAACAGCTGTATCTTAATAAATTTAGGGTTTTTTTAATAAAGCTGGAACAACAAGCCCAGTCCCATGCTGTCCTTCCCATGGAGAACACCCAGAGCGTGCTGAGCAGACAGCGTCATGCCTGGCTTGTGCTGCTGCCTGCAGGACAGCACAGCGGGACCCCGGGTGTCCTTGCAGAAAAGTCCCAGCTGCTCCGCTGGACCACAGAACCCGGAGAGGAGGAGGAGGAGAGAAGCTTTAGCCCAGCCTGCCTCTCCTGAGACATCTCAAGCACCTGTGCTCTGCCGAGCTGGCAAATTGTCATTTGTCCTGGCATCTAAACCCTCTCGTTTACAGGGGAGGTGTGCTGGTTTGGGCTGGGATAGAGTTAATTTTCTTCACGGTAGCTGGCATGGGGCAATGTTTCGAGCGGGAACAAGGGGTTATACCAGATGTCGCGAGTGGGGACAGCCCAAAACTACGTAAGCCAAGCGGGGCAGGAACAAAACTGCCACCAGCCACCTCGAGCGGGAATCTGGCAAAGCTGTGGCTGATGGGAAGCTGACAAACCCTGGAGGCAGGAGAAAAGGCGGGTCGCAAGCGGTGTTCCCCAGGGCTCAGGATTGGGGCTGGTTCCAATAGCTTTATCGATGATTTGGACGAGGGGATCGAGTGCTCCCTCAGCAAGTTTGCAGACGACACCAAGTTGGGAGGATGGGTTGATCTGCTGGAGGGTAGGAAGGCTCTTCAGAGGGATCTGGACAGGCTGGATCGATGGGCTGAGGCCAATCGTATGAAGTTCTACAAGGCCAAGTGGCGGGTCCTGCACTTCGGTCACGGCAACCCCTTGGAATGCTACAGCTTTGGGGAAGAGTGGCCGGAAAGCTGCCCGGCAGAAGAAGACCTGGGGGTGCTGGCTGACAGCCGGCTGAATATGAGCCAGCAGTGTGCCCAGGTGGCCACAAAGGCCAACGGCATCCTGGCCTGTATCAGAAATAGTGTGGCCAGCAGGAGCGGGGAGGTGGTTGTCCCCCTGTACTGGGCACTGGTGAGGTGACACCTCGAGTCCTGGGTTCAGTTTTGGGCCCCTCACTACGGGAAAGATGTTGAGGTGCTGGAGCGTGTCCAGAGAAGGGCAACCGAGGTGGTGAGGGGTCTGGAGAACAAGGAGAAGGGTCTAGAGAACTTCCGAGGAGCGGCTGAGGGAACCGGGGTGGTTTAGTCTGGAGAAGAGGAGGCTGAGGGGAGACCTCATCGCTCTCTACAACGACCTGAAAGGAGGGTGTAGCGAGGTGGGTGCTGGTCTCTACTCTCAAGTAACTAGGGATAGGAGGAGAGGAAACGGCCTCCAGTTGCGCCAGGGGAGGTTTAGTTTGGATATTAGAAAAAATTTCTTTACTGAAAGGGTTGTCAGGCATTGGACCAGGCTGCCCAGGGAAGTGGTGGAGTCACCATCCCTGGAGGTGTTCAAAAAGCGCATAGACAAAGCACGACACAGCTGGTTGTACTGGGTCCTCCTGTAGAGAACTCAACTTTTTTACATGTGCTTCCGTGCAACTATATTGTCTCATCTCTTTTCAAATGTCGTCGCCCTGCAGTCGTTGCTGAGGGAATGGCTCCGCCACAAAGGATCCTCTTTCCCCCGGAGAAGATTTACATGGACTGGCAGCAACGATGCAGAGCTGGAGCGGGACTCCACAACTCAGGCAACATGTGTTTCCTCAACTCCGTCCTGCAGTGCCTGACATACACCCCACCTCTGGCCAACTACCTGCTCTCTCGTGAGCACAGCCAGTCGTGGGAGTACTTTTAGGAACAGCTCCTTGTAAATCTGTCGGGCACTTCCCAAGGATTCCAAGAATCTGGAATTTAAGAGAAAAGCAGCCCTTCTTTGCCAATTCCCCGAGTTGGTCGTCTTTGAACACTCAAGCCTAGAAGGCACTTGTCGTATCTAGCTGTGTTTGTCTTCAGAAGGGCACCCCTTTCTAGCCCCAGGTCTCGGTCCCTATTCCTGCAGGTTAAACCCTCTTTGCTTATTGCACAGAAATATTCTGTCAGTTTAACATCCCTCTGAAGAAAGTCTTCTCTGCGCTAAAATGTCCTGGGCTCGTTGGGATGCTGTCGCCTTGGGAGGAGCGGAGACCGTTCTTTGAACTTCAAAATCCCCACTGGCTTTCCCATTGCTGTGGATGTTTTGCTCACCTAAGGCTCTTGCTTCCCTCCCTTCCTCTTCAGGCCGCCAGCCAGGCTTCTGCATGATGTGCAGAATGGAAAAGCACGTTAACAGCGTCCTGCGCTTCTCAGGCGGTGCCATCTATCCTTCGGCTGTCGTCAGCATTCTCACACGTGAGTCATTTCGGGTGCTTTGACAAGTTTTCTTCTGTTCTTGTAGGAGAAAGCTACTAACTTCTTCTTTTTTAGCAATAGGAAAACATTTCCAGCTTGGCAGGCAGGAAGATGCCCATGAGTTCTTACGTTATGCTATTGATGCCATGCAGAGAGCTTGTCTGGGTGGAATCAGCAAGTAAGCACAAGCAAATTCCCTTTGCAATGTTCCCGAGCCCTTTGGACTCCTTGGTGCAGTGCCATCAAGGAAAAACTACGCCCAGGGCTTTCACACAAAGCAAAACTCCGGGAGGAGATAACTCTCTGCCTTACCATTTATTTCCAGCTTGGACATCCCTTCCGAATCGACTACCATCGTCCACCAAATATTTGGGGGCTTTCTGAGATCTAGAGGTACTTTTCCACAACCATTGCTCTCCTTGGAATTGTCTGTGTCCTTCTGTCGGCCTGTGATGAACAGCCGATGGTGTGACTGGCGTAGTAGGTATGAAGGACGTAAAGCGGCACAGTCAGTCGACTTCCCCATCGCTGAGCATTTTGAATTTCCTTCCAGTCACGTGCTCGAGCTGCAAAGTGGTTTCTGATTCCTACGAGGCCTTTCTGGATATTCCTCTGGATATCAAAGTAAGAGAGTTTAATTGTGCTTCAAGATGTCGCAAGGCCCCTGTAGCTTTCCAGAATCAACACAGTTGCTTTAAAAACGCATACCGTGAACACAAGAGAGCCTGGTGGTGGGTGGCAAGTGGAGTGGAAGGATCCCTCTGCGTCCTTCTTCTTTTTGCCCTCCCTCAACACCCGTCTGATGGGTGGTATTATTTTCATTATTGATGACCCCGCGCACCATCGGTAGCTGAACTGAGCAGTGGCACAGAGACGTAGCTCTTGATAGCCCCGCGAATTGAGGGAATTGAGGGAAATGTTCGGCATCGTACCCTCTTTCTGCCTCCTTGTGGGCGCTGCTTGCAGGTTCACCTGGGTCTTCTTGTCAACTCCTGATAAGAGTTTGGGCGAGGGCATTTCCCGGAGATCAGTTCTCTGCTTTCTCACTCCTCCAGGCAGCCTCAACTCTCACTGCAGCGCTGACGGACTTCGTGAAACCTGAGCAGCTAGATGGTGAAAACTGCTTTAAATGCAGCCAGTAAGATGATTATTAACACCATATTAATACTAGATCCTGCGTGAAGGTGCTGCACATACTCTAGCATAAGCCATCTTTTCACATAACATAATATATTAACATAATAATTCACATAGGTTAGATGCACGATAATGAGGCACCGATATTTTAATATGGCTCTGTGCATCTGAACAGCCTTAAAACAGCGTAGGGGG
Organism: Harpia harpyja; assembly: GCF_026419915.1. Classification (NCBI taxonomy): domain Eukaryota; kingdom Metazoa; phylum Chordata; class Aves; order Accipitriformes; family Accipitridae; genus Harpia; species Harpia harpyja. Next base: position 1,243 of record NW_026293272.1, on the reverse strand, counting down.
GTGTGAGACATGAAAGGATGTCTGGCCTTCTTGGGGCAAGATAGGGCGTATACGAAGGTTGCATTTCAGCACTTGGCTCTGTGCTTGGTTTCAAGGTGTAACAAGACGGTTGCCGCCTCCAAGAGGTTTACAATCCATCGCGCACCCAAGGTTCTCACCGTGTGTCTGAAACGGTTTGAAGATTTCAGCGGCGGGAAGATCAACAAGGTGCGTATGCAACTGGAGCGCAACGTTCCCTTCCTGGAGCGGGATATTTCCCAAAGCAGTACGCTCTTTCACAAGCCGTTCACGTTGAGTTTTTCGCGTTCCCTTCCGGGGAGAGGAGAGTTGCCGCGGGAAGACAAGCACGTACGCTGCTCCGGGAGAGCTGCTTTGGCCGAGAACAGTGTCCTGCCACCCAAACCATTACCTGCTGCTTTGGGGAAAAACCAAGTGTTCATGAGCCCCAAAGATGTATTTATACACCTCTGGTCTTGGAGGGCTATTTCGTGTAGTATTTCAGGATCATTTCCGAGCACTCTCGGTCTCTCCGTAGGTTGTGAAGTACTCCAACTGCTTGGATCTTCGCCCGTACATGTCTCAGACAGATGGAGAACCGCTCTTCTACTCTTTATACGCTGTCCTGGTGCATAGCGGTAACAGGTGTCATTCAGGGCACTATTTCTGCTACACAAAGGTAAAGAGCAACTTCCTTCCACGCACGAGAAAAAGGCGTGCTGAGGAAGACAGACTTTCACGGCAGTGATACCGGCAGCCAAGGATTTGGGGGAGAAGGTCTCCTTAGAGGCTGGGTTGGGTTTGTTTTGGCGTGCTCTTGGTTCTGTAGTTTGCTGCCTGCGTTTTTGTGGAGAAACCGTGCAGTTCATCTCCAGATATCATTGCCTTTTTTTTTACAGGCCAGCAACGGGCTGTGGTATGAGATGGACGATTCATCTGTGGATCTTTGTGACAGCAACACGGTTCTCCAGCAGCAAGCCTATTTGCTGTTCTATGTCAGGTAATAACAGAAGAGTACTTAAAGGGAAAGATGGGAAGGGACTTTTTATGAGGGATTGTAGTGGTAGGACTAGGGGGAACGGTTTTAAACCGAAAGAGGGCAGGTTTAGGTCAGCTGTTAGGAAGAAATTCTTTACGGTGAGGGTGGTGAGACACTGGAAGAGGTTGCCCAGAGCAGTTGTGGATGCCCCTTCCCCGAAAGTGTCCAAGGCCAGGTTGGATGGGGCTTTGAACAACCTCACCCCAT
>NW_026293271.1:0-78946 GCF_026419915.1 Harpia harpyja | reverse complement strand
TTTCCCAGAGATGCAACATCTCATGGCGCTCCACTGCGGCAGAGCCTCTTGCCGAAAAGGCAAACGTCCGGCTCCTTCTCCCACAGGGAAGGGCCCAGCCCTGAAAGCTCTTGCTGCTCTTCACGGTGCCCTGGCGCCCTATCTACAGGCACAACAGCACTGGGATCTGTGCTTTTCCAGAGGCGCAACATCTCATGACGCTCCACTGCGGCAGAGCCTCTTGCCGAAAAGGCAACGTCCAGCTCCTTCTCCCACAAGGAAGGGCCCAGCCCTGAAAGCTCTTGCTGCTCTTCCACGGTGCCCTGGCGCCCTATCTACAGGCACAACAGCACTGGGGATCTGTGCTTTCCCAGAGATGCAACATCTCATCGCGCTCAAACACGGCAGAGCCTCATTGCCGAAAAGGCAAACGTCCGGCTCCTTCTCCCACAGGGAAGGGCCCAGCCCTGAAAGTTCTTGCTGCTCTTCACGGTGCCTTGGCACCTTATCTACAGGCACAACAGCACTGGGGATTCTGTGCTTTCCCTGAGACGCAACATCTCATAACGCTCCACTGCGGCAGAGCCCTCTTGCCGAAAAAGGCAAACGTCCGGCTCCTTCTCCCACAGGGAAGGGCCCAGCCCTGAAAGCTCTTGCTGCTCTTCACGGTGCCCTGGCGCCCTATCTACAGGCACAACAGCACTGGGGATCTGTGCTTTTCCAGAGGCGCAACATCTCATGACGCTCCACTGCGGCAGAGGCCTCTTGCCGAAAAGGCAAACGTCCAGCTCCTTCTCCCACAAGGAAGGGCCCAGCCCTGAAAGCTCTTGCTGCTCTTCACGGTGCCTTGGTGCCCTTCTACAGGCACAACAGCACTGGGGATCTGTGCTTTCCCTGAGACGCAACATCTCATGGCGCACTGGCCGCGGCAGAGCCTCTTGCCGAAAAGGCAAAACGTCCGGCTCCTTCTCCCACAGGGAAGGGCCCAGCCCTGAAAGCTGTTGCTGCTCTTCACGGTGCCGTAGCGCCATATCTACAGGCACAACAGCACTGGGGATCTGTGCTTTCCCAGAGATGCAACATCTCATGGCGCTCCACTGCAGCAGAGCCTCTTCCAACAAAGGCAAATGTCCGGCCTCTCTCCCACAAGGAAGGGCCCAGCCCTGAAAGCTGTTGCTGCTCTTCACGGTGCTCTGGGTGCCCTATCTACAGGCACAACAGCACTGGGGATCTGTGCTTTCCCAGAGACGCAACATCTCATGGCGCTCGGCCGCGGCAGAGCCTCTTGCCGAAAAGACAAACGTCTGGCTCCTTCTCCCACAAGGAAGGGCCCAGCCCTGAAAGCTGTTGCTGCTCTTCACGGTGCCCTGGCGCCCTATCTACAGGCACAACAGCACTGGGGATCTGTGCTTTCCCAGAGATGCAACATCTCATGGCGCTCCACTGCGGCAGAGCCTCTATGCCGAAAAGGCAAACGTCCGGCTCTTCTCCCACAAGGAAGGGGCCCAGCCCTGAAAGCTCTTGCATGCTCTTCACGGTGCCCTGGTGCCCTATCTACAGGCACAACAGCACTGGGGATCTGTGCTTTCCCAGAGATGCAACATCTCATAACGCTCCACCGGGGCAGAGCCTCTTGCCGAAAAGGCAAACGTCCCGGCTCCTTCTCCCACAAGGGAAGGGCCCAGCCCTGAAAGATGTTGCTGCTCTTCACGGTGCCCTGGCGCCCTATCTACAGGCACAACAGCAATGGGGATCTGTGCTTTTCCAGAGGCGCAACATCTTATGACGCTCCACTGCGGCAGAGCCTCTTGCCGAAAAGGCAAACGTCCGGCTCCTTCTCCCACAAGGAAGTGCCCAGCCCTGAAAGCTCTTGCTGCTCTTCACGGTGCCTTGGCGCCCTATCTACAGGCACAACAGCACTGGGGATCTGTGCTTTCCCAGAGATGCAACATCTCATGGCGCTCGGCCGCGGCAGAGCCTCTTGCCGAAAAGGCAAACGTCCGGCTCCTTCTCCCACAGGGAAGGGCCCAGCCCTGAAAGCTCTTGCTGCTCTTCACGGTGCCTTGGCACCTTATCTACAGGCACAACAGCACTGGGGATCTGTGCTTTCCCTCAGACGCAACATCTCATAACGCTCCACCGCGGCAGAGCCTCTTCGCCGAAAAGGCAAACGTCCGGCTCCTTCTCCTACAGGGAAGGGCCTAGCCCTCAAAGCTCTTGCTGCTCTTCACGGTGCCCTGGCGCCCTATCTACAGGCACAACAGCACTGGGGATCTGTGCTTTTCCAGAGGCGCAACATGTCATGACGCTCCACTGCGGCAGAGCCTCTTGCCGAAAAGGCAAACGTCCAGCTCCTTCTCCCACAAGGAAGGGCCCAGCCCTGAAAGCTCTTGCTGCTCTTCACGGTGCCTTGGTGCCCTATCTACAGGCACAACAGCAATGGGGATCTGTGCTTTCCCTGAGACGCAACATCTCATGGCGCTCGGCCGCGGCAGAGCCTCTTGCCGAAAAGGCAAACGTCCGGCTCCTTCTCCCACAGGGAAGGGCCCAGCCCTGAAAGCTGTTGCTGCTCTTCACGGTTGCCCTAGCGCCATATCTACAGGAACAACAGCACTGGGGATCTGTGCTTTCCCCAGAGATGCAACATCTCATGGCGCTCCACTGCAGCACAGCCTCTTCCAACAAAGGCAAATGTCCGGCCTCTTCTCCCACAAGGAAGGGCCCAGCCCTGAAAGCTCTTGCTGCTCTTCACGGTGCCCTGGCGCCCTATCTACAGGCACAACAGCAATTGGGATCTGTGCTTTCCCGGAGACGCAACATCTCATGACGCTCCACTGCGGCAGAGCCTCTTGCCGAAAAGACAAACGTCCAGCTCCTTCTCCCACAAGGAAGGGCCCAGCCCTCAAAGCTCTTGCTGCTCTTCACGGTGCCCTGGCCACCCTATCTACAGGCACAACAGCACTGGGGATCTGTGCTTTCCCAGAGATGCAACATCTCATCGCGCTCAAACACGGCAGAGCCTCTTGCCGAAAAGGCATACGTCCGGCTCCTTCTCCCACAGGGAAGGGCCCAGCCCTGATAAGTTCTTGCTGCTCTTCACGGTGCCTTTGGCACCTTATCTACAGGCACAACAGCACTGGGGATCTGTGCTTTCCCTGAGACGCAACATCCTCATAACGCTCCACTGCGGCAGAGCCTCTTGCCGAAAAGGCAAACGTCCGGCTCCTTCTCCCACAGGGAAGGGCCCAGCCCTCAAAGCTCTTGCTGCTCTTCACGGTGCCCTGGCGCCCTATCTACAGGCACAACAGCACTGGGGATCTGTGCTTTTCCAGAGGCGCAACATCTCATGACGCTCCACTGCGGCAGAGCCTCTTGCCGAAAAGGCAAACGTCCAGCTCCTTCTCCCACAAGGAAGGGCCCCAGCCCTGAAAGCTCTTGCTGCTCTTCACGGTGCCTTGGTGCCCTATCTACAGGCACAACAGCACTGGGGATCTGTGCTTTCCCTGAGACGCAACATCTCATGGCGCTCGGCCGCGGCAGAGCCTCTTGCCGGAAAAGGCAAACGTTCCGGCTCCTTCTCCCACAGGGAAGGGCCCAGCCCTGAAAGCTGTTGCTGCTCTTCACGGTGCCCTGGCGCCCTATCTACAGGCACAACAGCACTGGGGATCTGTGCTTTCCCAGAGATGCAACATCTCATGGCGCTCCACTGCAGCAGAGCCTCTTCCCACAAAGGCAAATGTCCGGCCTCTTCTCCCACAAGGAAGGGCCCAGCCCTCAAAGCTGTTGCTGCTCTTCACGGTGCTCTGGTGCCCTATCTACAGGCACAACAGCACTGGGGATCTGTGCTTTCCCAGAGATGCAACATCCTCATGGCGCTCCACTGCGGCAAAGCCTCTTGCCGAAAAGGCAAACGTCCGGCTCCTTCTCCCACAAGGAAGGGCCCAGCCCTGAAAGCTCTTGCTGCTCTTCACGGTGCCCTGGCGCCCTATCTACAGGCACAACAGCACCTGGGTAATCTGTGCTTTCCCAGAGATGGACCATGTGATGGCGGCTCGGCCGCGGCAGAGCCTCTTCCCACAAAGGCAAATGTCCGGCCTCTTCTCCCACAAGGAAGGGCCCAGCCCTCAAAAGCTGTTGCTGCTCTTCATGGTGCCTTGGCGCCCTATCTACAGGCACAACAGCACTGGGGATCTGTGCTTTCCCAGAGATGCAACTTCTCATGGTGCTCAAACGCGGCAGAGCCTCTTGCCGAAAAGGCAAACGTCCGGCTCCTTCTCCCACAAGGAAGGGCCCAGCCCTGAAAGCTGTTGCTGCTCTTCACGGTGCCTTGGCACCTTATCTACAGGCACAACAGCACTGGGGATCTGTGCTTTCCCTCAGACGCAACATCTCATGGCGCTCGGCCGCGGCAGAGCCTCTTGCCGAAAAGGCAAACGTCCAGCTCCTTCTCCCACAAGGAAGGGCCCAGCCCCTGAAAGCTGTTGCTGCTCTTCACGGTGCCCTGGCGCCCTATCTACAGGCACAACAGCACTGGGGATCTGTGCTTTCCCAGAGGCGCAACATCTCATGACGCTCCACTGCGGCAGAGCCTCTTGCCGAAAAGGCAAACGTCCGGCTCCTTCTCCCACAAGGAGGGCCCAGCCCTGAAAGCTGTTGCTGCTCTTCACGGTGCCCTGGCACCTTATCTACAGGCACAACAGCACTGGGGATCTGTGCTTTCCCTGAGACGCAACATCTCATAACGCTCCACCGGGGCAGAGCCTCTTGCCGAAAAGGCAAACGTCCGGCTCCTTCTCCCACAAGGAAGGGCCCAGCCCTGAAAGCTCTTGCTGCTCTTCACGGTGCCCTGGGCCCTATCTACAGGCACAACAGCAATTGGGATCTGTGCTTTCCCGGAGACCGCAACATCTCATGACGCTCCACTGCGGCAGAGCCTCTTGCCGAAAAGACAAACGTCCAGCTCCTTCTCCCACAAGGAAGGGCCCAGCCCTCAAAGCTCTTGCTGCTCTTCACGGTGCCCTGGCACCCTATCTACAGGCACAACAGCACTGGGGATCTGTGCTTTCCCAGAGATGCAACATCTCATCGCGCTCAAACACGGCAGAGCCTCTTGCCGAAAAGGCAAACGTCCGGCTCCTTCTCCCACAGGGAAAGGGCCCAGCCCTGAAAGTTCTTGCTGCTCTTCACGGTGCCTTGGCACCTTATCTACAGGCACAACAGCACTGGGGATCTGTGCTTTCCCTGAGACGCAACATCTCATAACGCTCCACTGCGGCAGAGGCCTCTTGCCGAAAAGGCAAACGTCCGGCTCCTTCTCCCACAGGGAAGGGGCCCAGCCCTCAAAGCTCTTGCTGCTCTTCACGGTGCCCTGGCGCCCTATCTACAGCACAACAGCAACTGGGGATCTGTGCTTTTCCAGAGGCGCAACATCTCATGACGCTCCACTGCGGCCAGAGCCTCTTGCCGAAAAGGCAAACGTCCAGCTCCTTCTCCCACAAGGAAGGGCCCAGCCCTGAAAGCTCTTGCTGCTCTTCACGGTGCCTTGGTGCCCTATCTACAGGCACAACAGCACTGGGGATCTGTGCTTTCCCCTGAGACGCAACATCTCATGGCGCTCGGCCGCGGGCAGAGCCTCTTGCCGAAAAGGCAAACGTCCGGCTCCTTCTCCCACAGGGAAGGGCCCAGCCCTGAAAGCTGTTGCTGCTCCTTCACGGTGCCCCTGGCGCCCTATCTACAGGCACAACAGCACTGGGGATCTGTGCTTTCCCAGAGATGCAACATCTCATGGCGCTCCACTGCAGCAGAGCCTCTCCCACAAAGGCAAATGTCCGGCCTCTTCTCCCACAAGGAAGGGCCCAGCCCTCAAAGCTGTTGCTGCTCTTCACGGTGCCTCTGGTGCCCTATCTACAGGCACAACAGCACTGGGGATCTGTGCTTTCCCAGAGATGCAACATCTCATGGCGCTCCACTGCGGCAAAGCCTCTTGCCGATAAGGCAAACGTCCGGCTCCTTCTCCCACAAGGAAGGGCCCAGCCCTGAAAGCTCTTGCTGCTCTTCACGGTGCCCTGGCGCCCTATACTACAGGCACAACAGCACTGGGTATCTGTGCTTTCCCAGAGATGGACCATGTCATGGCGCTCGGCCGCGGCAGAGCCTCTTCCCACAAAGGCAAATGTCCGGCCTCTTCTCCCACAAGGAAGGGCCCAGCCCTCAAAGCTGTTGGCTGCTCTTCATGGTGCCTTGGCGCCCTATCTACAGGCACAACAGCACTGGGGATCTGTGCTTTCCCAGAGATGCAACTTCTCATGGTGCTCAAACGCGGCAGAGCCTCTTGCCGAAAAGGGCAAACGTCCGGCTCCTTCTCCCACAAGGAAGGGCCCAGCCCTGAAAGCTCTTGCTGCTCTTCACGGTGCCTTGGCCCTTATCTACAGGCACGAACAGCACTGGGGATCTGTGCTTTCCCTCAGACGCAACATCTCATGGCGCTCGGCCGCGGCAGAGCCTCTTGCCGAAAAGGCAAACGTCCAGCTCCTTCTCCCACAAGGAAGGGCCCAGCCCTGAAAGCTGTTGCTGCTCTTCACGGTGCCCTGGCGCCCTATCTACAGGCAAACAGCACTGGGGATCTGTGCTTTCCCAGAGGCGCAACATCTCATGACGCTCCACTGCGGCAGAGCCTCTTGCCGAAAAGGCAAACGTCCGGCTCCTTCTCCCACAAGGAAGGGCCCAGCCCTGAAAGCTGTTGCTGCTCTTCACGGTGCCCTGGCACCTTATCTACAGGCACAACAGCACTGGGGATCTGTGCTTTCCCTGAGACGCAACATCTCATAACGCTCCACCGGGCAGAGCCTCTTGCCGAAAAGGCAAACGTCCGGCTCCTTCTCCCACAAGGAAGGGCCCAGCCCTGAAAGCTCTTGCTGCTCTTCACGGTGCACTGGCCCCTTATCTACAGGCACAACAGCACTGGGGATCTTGCTTTCCCTGAGACGCAACATCTCATAACGCTCCACCGCGGCAGAGCCTCTTGCCGAAAAGACAAACGTCCGGCTCCTTCTCCCACAAGGAAGGGCCCAGCCCCTGAAAGCTCTTGCTGCTCTTCACGGTGCCTTGGGCACCTTATCTAGAAGGCACAACAGCACTGGGGATCTGTGCTTTCCCAGAGGCGCAACATCTCATGACGCTCCACTGCGGCAGAGCCTCTTGCCGAAAAGGCAAACGTCCGGCTCCTTCTCCCACAGGGAAGGGCCCAGCCCTGAAAGCTCTTGCTGCTCTTCACGGTGCCCTGGCGCCCTATCTACAGGCACAACAGCACTGGGGATCTGTGCTTTCCCAGAGATGGACCAAGTCACGGCGCTCGGGCCGCGGCAGAGCCTCTTCCCACAAAGGCAAATGTTCGGCCCCTTCTCCCACAAGGAAGGGCCCAGCCCTGAAAGCTGTTGCTGCTCTTCACGGTGCCTTGGCGCCCTATCTACAGGCACAACAGCACTGGGGATCTGTGCTTTCCCAGAGATGCAACTTCTCATGGTGCTCAAACGCGGCAGAGCCTCTTGCCGAAAAGGCAAACGTCCGGCTCCTTCTCCACAAGGAAGGGCCCAGCCCCTGAAAGATGTTGCTGCTCTTCACGGTGCCCTGGCGCCCTATCTACAGGCACAACAGCAATGGGGATCTGTGCTTTCCCAGAGATGCAACATCTCATGGCGCTCCACTGCGGCAGAGCCTCTTGCCGAAAAGGCAAACGTCCGGCTCCTTCTCCCACAGGGAAGGGCCCAGCCCCTGAAAGCTCTTGCTGCTCTTCACGGTGCCCTGGCGCCCTATCTACAGGCACAACAGCACTGGGGATCTGTGCTTTTCCAGAGGCGCAACATCTCATGACGCTCCACTGCGGCAGAGCCTCTTGCCGAAAAGGCAAACGTCCAGCTCCTTCTCCCACAAGGAAGGGCCCAGCCCTGAAAGCTCTTGCTGCTCTTCACGGTGCCCCTGGCGCCCTATCTACAGGCACAACAGCACTGGGGATCTGTGCTTTCTCCCAGAGATGCAACATCTCATCCGCGCTCAAACACGGCAGAGCCTCTTGCCGAAAAGGCAAACGTCCGGCTCCTTCTCCCACAGGGAAGGGCCCAGCCCTGAAAGCTGTTGCTGCTCTTCACGGTGCCCTGGCGCCCTATCTACAGGCACAACAGCACTGGGGATCTGTGCTTTCCCAGAGATGCAACATCTCATGGCGCTCCACTGCGGCAGAGCCTCTTGCCGAAAAGGCAAACGTCCGGCTCCTTCTCCCACAAGGAAGGGCCCAGCCCTGAAAGCTCTTGCTGCTCTTCACGGTGCCCTGGTGCCCTATCTACAGGCACAACAGCACTGGGGATCTGTGCTTTCCCAGAGATGCAACATCTCATAACGCTCCACCGGGGCAGAGCCTCTTGCCGAAAAGGCAAACGTCCGGCTCCTTCTCCCACAAGGAAGGGCCCAGCCCTGAAAGATGTTGCTGCTCTTCACGGTGCCCTGGCGCCCTATCTACAGGCACAACAGCAATGGGGATCTGTGCTTTTCCAGAGGCGCAACATCTTATGACGCTCCACTGCGGCAGAGCCTCTTGCCGAAAAGGCAAACGTCCGGCTCCTTCTCCCACAAGGAAGTGCCCAGCCCTGAAAGCTCTTGCTGCTCTTCACGGTGCCTTGGCGCCCTATCTACAGGCACAACAGCACTGGGGATCTGTGCTTTCCCAGAGATGCAACATCTCATGGCGCTCGGCCGCGGCAGAGCCTCTTGCCGAAAAGGCAAACGTCCGGCTCCTTCTCCCACAGGGAAGGGCCCAGCCCTGAAAGCTCTTGCTGCTCTTCACGGTGCCTTGGCACCTTATCTACAGGCACAACAGCACTGGGGATCTGTGCTTTCCCTCAGACGCAACATCTCATAACGCTCCACCGCGGCAGAGCCTCTTGCCGAAAAGGCAAACGTCCGGCTCCTTCTCCTACAGGGAAGGGCCTAGCCCTCAAAGCTCTTGCTGCTCTTCACGGTGCCCTGGCGCCCTATCTACAGGCACAACAGCACTGGGGATCTGTGCTTTTCCAGAGGCGCAACATGTCATGACGCTCCACTGCGGCAGAGCCTCTTGCCGAAAAGGCAAACGTCCAGCTCCTTCTCCCACAAGGAAGGGCCCAGCCCTGAAAGCTCTTGCTGCTCTTCACGGTGCCTTGGTGCCCTATCTACAGGCACAACAGCACTGGGGATCTGTGCTTTCCCTGAGACGCAACATCTCATGGCGCTCGGCCGCGGCAGAGCCTCTTGCCGAAAAGGCAAACGTCCGGCTCCTTCTCCCACAGGGAAGGGCCCAGCCCTGAAAGCTGTTGCTGCTCTTCACGGTGCCCTAGCGCCATATCTACAGGAACAACAGCACTGGGGATCTGTGCTTTCCCAGAGATGCAACATCTCATGGCGCTCCACTGCAGCACAGCCTCTTCCAACAAAGGCAAATGTCCGGCCTCTTCTCCCACAAGGAAGGGCCCAGCCCTGAAAGCTCTTGCTGCTCTTCACGGTGCCTTGGCACCTTATCTACAGGCACAACAGCACTGGGGATCTGTGCTTTCCCTGAGACGCAACATCTCATAACGCTCCACTGCGGCAGAGCCTCTTGCCGAAAAGGCAAACGTCCGGCTCCTTCTCCCACAGGGAAGGGCCCAGCCCTCAAAGCTCTTGCTGCTCTTCACGGTGCCCTGGCGCCCTATCTACAGGCACAACAGCACTGGGGATCTGTGCTTTTCCAGAGGCGCAACATCTCATGACGCTCCACTGCGGCAGAGCCTCTTGCCGAAAAGGCAAACGTCCAGCTCCTTCTCCCACAAGGAAGGGCCCAGCCCTGAAAGCTCTTGCTGCTCTTCACGGTGCCTTGGTGCCCTATCTACAGGCACAACAGCACTGGGGATCTGTGCTTTCCCTGAGACGCAACATCTCATGGCGCTCGGCCGCGGCAGAGCCTCTTGCCGAAAAGGCAAACGTCCGGCTCCTTCTCCCACAGGGAAGGGCCCAGCCCTGAAAGCTGTTGCTGCTCTTCACGGTGCCCTGGCGCCCTATCTACAGGCACAACAGCACTGGGGATCTGTGCTTTCCCAGAGATGCAACATCTCATGGCGCTCCACTGCAGCAGAGCCTCTTCCCACAAAGGCAAATGTCCGGCCTCTTCTCCCACAAGGAAGGGCCCAGCCCTCAAAGCTGTTGCTGCTCTTCACGGTGCTCTGGTGCCCTATCTACAGGCACAACAGCACTGGGGATCTGTGCTTTCCCAGAGATGCAACATCTCATGGCGCTCCACTGCGGCAAAGCCTCTTGCCGAAAAGGCAAACGTCCGGCTCCTTCTCCCACAAGGAAGGGCCCAGCCCTGAAAGCTCTTGCTGCTCTTCACGGTGCCCTGGCGCCCTATCTACAGGCACAACAGCACTGGGTATCTGTGCTTTCCCAGAGATGGACCATGTCATGGCGCTCGGCCGCGGCAGAGCCTCTTCCCACAAAGGCAAATGTCCGGCCTCTTCTCCCACAAGGAAGGGCCCAGCCCTCAAAGCTGTTGCTGCTCTTCATGGTGCCTTGGCGCCCTATCTACAGGCACAACAGCACTGGGGATCTGTGCTTTCCCAGAGATGCAACTTCTCATGGTGCTCAAACGCGGCAGAGCCTCTTGCCGAAAAGGCAAACGTCCGGCTCCTTCTCCCACAAGGAAGGGCCCAGCCCTGAAAGCTCTTGCTGCTCTTCACGGTGCCTTGGCACCTTATCTACAGGCACAACAGCACTGGGGATCTGTGCTTTCCCTCAGACGCAACATCTCATGGCGCTCGGCCGCGGCAGAGCCTCTTGCCGAAAAGGCAAACGTCCAGCTCCTTCTCCCAAAAGGAAGGGCCCAGCCCTGAAAGCTGTTGCTGCTCTTCACGGTGCCCTGGCGCCCTATCTACAGGCACAACAGCACTGGGGATCTGTGCTTTCCCAGAGGCGCAACATCTCATGACGCTCCACTGCGGCAGAGCCTCTTGCCGAAAAGGCAAACGTCCGGCTCCTTCTCCCACAAGGAAGGGCCCAGCCCTGAAAGCTGTTGCTGCTCTTCACGGTGCCCTGGCACCTTATCTACAGGCACAACAGCACTGGGGATCTGTGCTTTCCCTGAGACGCAACATCTCATAACGCTCCACCGGGGCAGAGCCTCTTGCCGAAAAGGCAAACGTCCGGCTCCTTCTCCCACAAGGAAGGGCCCAGCCCTGAAAGCTCTTGCTGCTCTTCACGGTGCACTGGCCCCTTATCTACAGGCACAACAGCACTGGGGATCTGTGCTTTCCCTGAGACGCAACATCTCATAACGCTCCACCGCGGCAGAGCCTCTTGCCGAAAAGACAAACGTCCGGCTCCTTCTCCCACAAGGAAGGGCCCAGCCCTGAAAGCTCTTGCTGCTCTTCACGGTGCCTTGGCACCTTATCTAGAGGCACAACAGCACTGGGGATCTGTGCTTTCCCAGAGGCGCAACATCTCATGACGCTCCACTGCGGCAGAGCCTCTTGCCGAAAAGGCAAACGTCCGGCTCCTTCTCCCACAGGGAAGGGCCCAGCCCTGAAAGCTCTTGCTGCTCTTCACGGTGCCCTGGCGCCCTATCTACAGGCACAACAGCACTGGGGATCTGTGCTTTCCCAGAGATGGACCATGTCACGGCGCTCGGCCGCGGCAGAGCCTCTTCCCACAAAGGCAAATGTTCGGCCTCTTCTCCCACAAGGAAGGGCCCAGCCCTGAAAGCTGTTGCTGCTCTTCACGGTGCCTTGGCGCCCTATCTACAGGCACAACAGCACTGGGGATCTGTGCTTTCCCAGAGATGCAACTTCTCATGGTGCTCAAACGCGGCAGAGCCTCTTGCCGAAAAGGCAAACGTCCGGCTCCTTCTCCCACAAGGAAGGGCCCAGCCCTGAAAGATGTTGCTGCTCTTCACGGTGCCCTGGCGCCCTATCTACAGGCACAACAGCAATGGGGATCTGTGCTTTCCCAGAGATGCAACATCTCATGGCGCTCCACTGCGGCAGAGCCTCTTGCCGAAAAGGCAAACGTCCGGCTCCTTCTCCCACAGGGAAGGGCCCAGCCCTGAAAGCTCTTGCTGCTCTTCACGGTGCCCTGGCGCCCTATCTACAGGCACAACAGCACTGGGGATCTGTGCTTTTCCAGAGGCGCAACATCTCATGACGCTCCACTGCGGCAGAGCCTCTTGCCGAAAAGGCAAACGTCCAGCTCCTTCTCCCACAAGGAAGGGCCCAGCCCTGAAAGCTCTTGCTGCTCTTCACGGTGCCCTGGCGCCCTATCTACAGGCACAACAGCACTGGGGATCTGTGCTTTCCCAGAGATGCAACATCTCATCGCGCTCAAACACGGCAGAGCCTCTTGCCGAAAAGGCAAACGTCCGGCTCCTTCTCCCACAGGGAAGGGCCCAGCCCTGAAAGTTCTTGCTGCTCTTCACGGTGCCTTGGCACCTTATCTACAGGCACAACAGCACTGGGGATCTGTGCTTTCCCTGAGACGCAACATCTCATAACGCTCCACTGCGGCAGAGCCTCTTGCCGAAAAGGCAAACGTCCGGCTCCTTCTCCCACAGGGAAGGGCCCAGCCCTCAAAGCTCTTGCTGCTCTTCACGGTGCCCTGGCGCCCTATCTACAGGCACAACAGCACTGGGGATCTGTGCTTTTCCAGAGGCGCAACATCTCATGACGCTCCACTGCGGCAGAGCCTCTTGCCGAAAAGGCAAACGTCCAGCTCCTTCTCCCACAAGGAAGGGCCCAGCCCTGAAAGCTCTTGCTGCTCTTCACGGTGCCTTGGTGCCCTATCTACAGGCACAACAGCACTGGGGATCTGTGCTTTCCCTGAGACGCAACATCTCATGGCGCTCGGGCCGCGGCAGAGCCTCTTGCCGAAAAGGCAAACGTCCGGCTCCTTCTCCCACAGGGAAGGGCCCAGCCCTGAAAGCTGTTGCTGCTCTTCACGGTGCCGTAGCGCCATATCTACAGGCACAACAGCACTGGGGATCTGTGCTTTCCCAGAGATGCAACATCTCATGGCGCTCCACTGCAGCAGAGCCTCTTCCAACAAAGGCAAATGTCCGGCCTCTTCTCCCACAAGGAAGGGCCCAGCCCTGAAAGCTGTTGCTGCTCTTCACGGTGCTCTGGTGCCCTATCTACAGGCACAACAGCACTGGGGATCTGTGCTTTCCCAGAGACGCAACATCTCATGGCGCTCGGCCGCGGCAGAGCCTCTTGCCGAAAAGACAAACGTCTGGCTCCTTCTCCCACAAGGAAGGGCCCAGCCCTGAAAGCTGTTGCTGCTCTTCACGGTGCCCTGGCGCCCTATCTACAGGCACAACAGCACTGGGGATCTGTGCTTTCCCAGAGATGCAACATCTCATGGCGCTCCACTGCGGCAGAGCCTCTTGCCGAAAAGGCAAACGTCCGGCTCCTTCTCCCACAAGGAAGGGCCCAGCCCTGAAAGCTCTTGCTGCTCTTCACGGTGCCCTGGTGCCCTATCTACAGGCACAACAGCACTGGGGATCTGTGCTTTCCCAGAGATGCAACATCTCATAACGCTCCACCGGGGCAGAGCCTCTTGCCGAAAAGGCAAACGTCCGGCTCCTTCTCCCACAAGGAAGGGCCCAGCCCTGAAAGATGTTGCTGCTCTTCACGGTGCCCTGGCGCCCTATCTACAGGCACAACAGCAATGGGGATCTGTGCTTTTCCAGAGGCGCAACATCTTATGACGCTCCACTGCGGCAGAGCCTCTTGCCGAAAAGGCAAACGTCCGGCTCCTTCTCCCACAAGGAAGTGCCCAGCCCTGAAAGCTCTTGCTGCTCTTCACGGTGCCTTGGCGCCCTATCTACAGGCACAACAGCACTGGGGATCTGTGCTTTCCCAGAGATGCAACATCTCATGGCGCTCGGCCGCGGCAGAGCCTCTTGCCGAAAAGGCAAACGTCCGGCTCCTTCTCCCACAGGGAAGGGCCCAGCCCTGAAAGCTCTTGCTGCTCTTCACGGTGCCTTGGCACCTTATCTACAGGCACAACAGCACTGGGGATCTGTGCTTTCCCTCAGACGCAACATCTCATAACGCTCCACCGCGGCAGAGCCTCTTGCCGAAAAGGCAAACGTCCGGCTCCTTCTCCTACAGGGAAGGGCCTAGCCCTCAAAGCTCTTGCTGCTCTTCACGGTGCCCTGGCGCCCTATCTACAGGCACAACAGCACTGGGGATCTGTGCTTTTCCAGAGGCGCAACATGTCATGACGCTCCACTGCGGCAGAGCCTCTTGCCGAAAAGGCAAACGTCCAGCTCCTTCTCCCACAAGGAAGGGCCCAGCCCTGAAAGCTCTTGCTGCTCTTCACGGTGCCTTGGTGCCCTATCTACAGGCACAACAGCACTGGGGATCTGTGCTTTCCCTGAGACGCAACATCTCATGGCGCTCGGCCGCGGCAGAGCCTCTTGCCGAAAAGGCAAACGTCCGGCTCCTTCTCCCACAGGGAAGGGCCCAGCCCTGAAAGCTGTTGCTGCTCTTCACGGTGCCCTAGCGCCATATCTACAGGAACAACAGCACTGGGGATCTGTGCTTTCCCAGAGATGCAACATCTCATGGCGCTCCACTGCAGCACAGCCTCTTCCAACAAAGGCAAATGTCCGGCCTCTTCTCCCACAAGGAAGGGCCCAGCCCTGAAAGCTCTTGCTGCTCTTCACGGTGCCCTGGCGCCCTATCTACAGGCACAACAGCAATTGGGATCTGTGCTTTCCCGGAGACGCAACATCTCATGACGCTCCACTGCGGCAGAGCCTCTTGCCGAAAAGACAAACGTCCAGCTCCTTCTCCCACAAGGAAGGGCCCAGCCCTCAAAGCTCTTGCTGCTCTTCACGGTGCCCTGGCACCCTATCTACAGGCACAACAGCACTGGGGATCTGTGCTTTCCCAGAGATGCAACATCTCATCGCGCTCAAACACGGCAGAGCCTCTTGCCGAAAAGGCAAACGTCCGGCTCCTTCTCCCACAGGGAAGGGCCCAGCCCTGAAAGTTCTTGCTGCTCTTCACGGTGCCTTGGCACCTTATCTACAGGCACAACAGCACTGGGGATCTGTGCTTTCCCTGAGACGCAACATCTCATAACGCTCCACTGCGGCAGAGCCTCTTGCCGAAAAGGCAAACGTCCGGCTCCTTCTCCCACAGGGAAGGGCCCAGCCCTCAAAGCTCTTGCTGCTCTTCACGGTGCCCTGGCGCCCTATCTACAGGCACAACAGCACTGGGGATCTGTGCTTTTCCAGAGGCGCAACATCTCATGACGCTCCACTGCGGCAGAGCCTCTTGCCGAAAAGGCAAACGTCCAGCTCCTTCTCCCACAAGGAAGGGCCCAGCCCTGAAAGCTCTTGCTGCTCTTCACGGTGCCTTGGTGCCCTATCTACAGGCACAACAGCACTGGGGATCTGTGCTTTCCCTGAGACGCAACATCTCATGGCGCTCGGCCGCGGCAGAGCCTCTTGCCGAAAAGGCAAACGTCCGGCTCCTTCTCCCACAGGGAAGGGCCCAGCCCTGAAAGCTGTTGCTGCTCTTCACGGTGCCCTGGCGCCCTATCTACAGGCACAACAGCACTGGGGATCTGTGCTTTCCCAGAGATGCAACATCTCATGGCGCTCCACTGCAGCAGAGCCTCTTCCCACAAAGGCAAATGTCCGGCCTCTTCTCCCACAAGGAAGGGCCCAGCCCTCAAAGCTGTTGCTGCTCTTCACGGTGCTCTGGTGCCCTATCTACAGGCACAACAGCACTGGGGATCTGTGCTTTCCCAGAGATGCAACATCTCATGGCGCTCCACTGCGGCAAAGCCTCTTGCCGAAAAGGCAAACGTCCGGCTCCTTCTCCCACAAGGAAGGGCCCAGCCCTGAAAGCTCTTGCTGCTCTTCACGGTGCCCTGGCGCCCTATCTACAGGCACAACAGCACTGGGTATCTGTGCTTTCCCAGAGATGGACCATGTCATGGCGCTCGGCCGCGGCAGAGCCTCTTCCCACAAAGGCAAATGTCCGGCCTCTTCTCCCACAAGGAAGGGCCCAGCCCTCAAAGCTGTTGCTGCTCTTCATGGTGCCTTGGCGCCCTATCTACAGGCACAACAGCACTGGGGATCTGTGCTTTCCCAGAGATGCAACTTCTCATGGTGCTCAAACGCGGCATAGCCTCTTGCCGAAAAGGCAAACGTCCGGCTCCTTCTCCCACAAGGAAGGGCCCAGCCCTGAAAGCTCTTGCTGCTCTTCACGGTGCCTTGGCACCTTATCTACAGGCACAACAGCACTGGGGATCTGTGCTTTCCCTCAGACGCAACATCTCATGGCGCTCGGCCGCGGCAGAGCCTCTTGCCGAAAAGGCAAACGTCCAGCTCCTTCTCCCACAAGGAAGGGCCCAGCCCTGAAAGCTGTTGCTGCTCTTCACGGTGCCCTGGCGCCCTATCTACAGGCACAACAGCACTGGGGATCTGTGCTTTCCCAGAGGCGCAACATCTCATGACGCTCCACTGCGGCAGAGCCTCTTGCCGAAAAGGCAAACGTCCGGCTCCTTCTCCCACAAGGAAGGGCCCAGCCCTGAAAGCTGTTGCTGCTCTTCACGGTGCCCTGGCACCTTATCTACAGGCACAACAGCACTGGGGATCTGTGCTTTCCCTGAGACGCAACATCTCATAACGCTCCACCGGGGCAGAGCCTCTTGCCGAAAAGGCAAACGTCCGGCTCCTTCTCCCACAAGGAAGGGCCCAGCCCTGAAAGCTCTTGCTGCTCTTCACGGTGCACTGGCCCCTTATCTACAGGCACAACAGCACTGGGGATCTGTGCTTTCCCTGAGACGCAACATCTCATAACGCTCCACCGCGGCAGAGCCTCTTGCCGAAAAGACAAACGTCCGGCTCCTTCTCCCACAAGGAAGGGCCCAGCCCTGAAAGCTCTTGCTGCTCTTCACGGTGCCTTGGCACCTTATCTAGAGGCACAACAGCACTGGGGATCTGTGCTTTCCCAGAGGCGCAACATCTCATGACGCTCCACTGCGGCAGAGCCTCTTGCCGAAAAGGCAAACGTCCGGCTCCTTCTCCCACAGGGAAGGGCCCAGCCCTGAAAGCTCTTGCTGCTCTTCACGGTGCCCTGGCGCCCTATCTACAGGCACAACAGCACTGGGGATCTGTGCTTTCCCAGAGATGGACCATGTCACGGCGCTCGGCCGCGGCAGAGCCTCTTCCCACAAAGGCAAATGTTCGGCCTCTTCTCCCACAAGGAAGGGCCCAGCCCTGAAAGCTGTTGCTGCTCTTCACGGTGCCTTGGCGCCCTATCTACAGGCACAACAGCACTGGGGATCTGTGCTTTCCCAGAGATGCAACTTCTCATGGTGCTCAAACGCGGCAGAGCCTCTTGCCGAAAAGGCAAACGTCCGGCTCCTTCTCCCACAAGGAAGGGCCCAGCCCTGAAAGATGTTGCTGCTCTTCACGGTGCCCTGGCGCCCTATCTACAGGCACAACAGCAATGGGGATCTGTGCTTTCCCAGAGATGCAACATCTCATGGCGCTCCACTGCGGCAGAGCCTCTTGCCGAAAAGGCAAACGTCCGGCTCCTTCTCCCACAGGGAAGGGCCCAGCCCTGAAAGCTCTTGCTGCTCTTCACGGTGCCCTGGCGCCCTATCTACAGGCACAACAGCACTGGGGATCTGTGCTTTTCCAGAGGCGCAACATCTCATGACGCTCCACTGCGGCAGAGCCTCTTGCCGAAAAGGCAAACGTCCAGCTCCTTCTCCCACAAGGAAGGGCCCAGCCCTGAAAGCTCTTGCTGCTCTTCACGGTGCCCTGGCGCCCTATCTACAGGCACAACAGCACTGGGGATCTGTGCTTTCCCAGAGATGCAACATCTCATCGCGCTCAAACACGGCAGAGCCTCTTGCCGAAAAGGCAAACGTCCGGCTCCTTCTCCCACAGGGAAGGGCCCAGCCCTGAAAGTTCTTGCTGCTCTTCACGGTGCCTTGGCACCTTATCTACAGGCACAACAGCACTGGGGATCTGTGCTTTCCCTGAGACGCAACATCTCATAACGCTCCACTGCGGCAGAGCCTCTTGCCGAAAAGGCAAACGTCCGGCTCCTTCTCCCACAGGGAAGGGCCCAGCCCTCAAAGCTCTTGCTGCTCTTCACGGTGCCCTGGCGCCCTATCTACAGGCACAACAGCACTGGGGATCTGTGCTTTTCCAGAGGCGCAACATCTCATGACGCTCCACTGCGGCAGAGCCTCTTGCCGAAAAGGCAAACGTCCAGCTCCTTCTCCCACAAGGAAGGGCCCAGCCCTGAAAGCTCTTGCTGCTCTTCACGGTGCCTTGGTGCCCTATCTACAGGCACAACAGCACTGGGGATCTGTGCTTTCCCTGAGACGCAACATCTCATGGCGCTCGGCCGCGGCAGAGCCTCTTGCCGAAAAGGCAAACGTCCGGCTCCTTCTCCCACAGGGAAGGGCCCAGCCCTGAAAGCTGTTGCTGCTCTTCACGGTGCCCTAGCGCCATATCTACAGGCACAACAGCACTGGGGATCTGTGCTTTCCCAGAGATGCAACATCTCATGGCGCTCCACTGCAGCAGAGCCTCTTCCAACAAAGGCAAATGTCCGGCCTCTTCTCCCACAAGGAAGGGCCCAGCCCTGAAAGCTGTTGCTGCTCTTCACGGTGCTCTGGTGCCCTATCTACAGGCACAACAGCACTGGGGATCTGTGCTTTCCCAGAGACGCAACATCTCATGGCGCTCGGCCGCGGCAGAGCCTCTTGCCGAAAAGACAAACGTCTGGCTCCTTCTCCCACAAGGAAGGGCCCAGCCCTGAAAGCTGTTGCTGCTCTTCACGGTGCCCTGGCGCCCTATCTACAGGCACAACAGCACTGGGGATCTGTGCTTTCCCAGAGATGCAACATCTCATGGCGCTCCACTGCGGCAGAGCCTCTTGCCGAAAAGGCAAACGTCCGGCTCCTTCTCCCACAAGGAAGGGCCCAGCCCTGAAAGCTCTTGCTGCTCTTCACGGTGCCCTGGTGCCCTATCTACAGGCACAACAGCACTGGGGATCTGTGCTTTCCCAGAGATGCAACATCTCATAACGCTCCACCGGGGCAGAGCCTCTTGCCGAAAAGGCAAACGTCCGGCTCCTTCTCCCACAAGGAAGGGCCCAGCCCTGAAAGATGTTGCTGCTCTTCACGGTGCCCTGGCGCCCTATCTACAGGCACAACAGCAATGGGGATCTGTGCTTTTCCAGAGGCGCAACATCTTATGACGCTCCACTGCGGCAGAGCCTCTTGCCGAAAAGGCAAACGTCCGGCTCCTTCTCCCACAAGGAAGGGCCCAGCCCTGAAAGCTCTTGCTGCTCTTCACGGTGCCTTGGCGCCCTATCTACAGGCACAACAGCACTGGGGATCTGTGCTTTCCCAGAGATGCAACATCTCATGGCGCTCGGCCGCGGCAGAGCCTCTTGCCGAAAAGGCAAACGTCCGGCTCCTTCTCCCACAGGGAAGGGCCCAGCCCTGAAAGCTCTTGCTGCTCTTCACGGTGCCTTGGCACCTTATCTACAGGCACAACAGCACTGGGGATCTGTGCTTTCCCTCAGACGCAACATCTCATAACGCTCCACCGCGGCAGAGCCTCTTGCCGAAAAGGCAAACGTCCGGCTCCTTCTCCTACAGGGAAGGGCCTAGCCCTCAAAGCTCTTGCTGCTCTTCACGGTGCCCTGGCGCCCTATCTACAGGCACAACAGCACTGGGGATCTGTGCTTTTCCAGAGGCGCAACATGTCATGACGCTCCACTGCGGCAGAGCCTCTTGCCGAAAAGGCAAACGTCCAGCTCCTTCTCCCACAAGGAAGGGCCCAGCCCTGAAAGCTCTTGCTGCTCTTCACGGTGCCTTGGTGCCCTATCTACAGGCACAACAGCACTGGGGATCTGTGCTTTCCCTGAGACGCAACATCTCATGGCGCTCGGCCGCGGCAGAGCCTCTTGCCGAAAAGGCAAACGTCCGGCTCCTTCTCCCACAGGGAAGGGCCCAGCCCTGAAAGCTGTTGCTGCTCTTCACGGTGCCCTAGCGCCATATCTACAGGAACAACAGCACTGGGGATCTGTGCTTTCCCAGAGATGCAACATCTCATGGCGCTCCACTGCAGCACAGCCTCTTCCAACAAAGGCAAATGTCCGGCCTCTTCTCCCACAAGGAAGGGCCCAGCCCTCAAAGCTGTTGCTGCTCTTCACGGTGCTCTGGTGCCCTATCTACAGGCACAACAGCACTGGGGATCTGTGCTTTCCCAGAGACGCAACATCTCATGGCGCTCGGCCGCGGCAGAGCCTCTTGCCGAAAAGACAAACGTCCGGCTCCTTCTCCCACAAGGAAGGGCCCAGCCCTGAAAGCTGTTGCTGCTCTTCACGGTGCCCTGGCGCCCTATCTACAGGCACAACAGCGCTGGGGATCTGTGCTTTCCCTCAGACGCAACATCTCATGGCGCTCGGCCGCAGCAGAGCCTCTTGCCGAAAAGGCAAACGTCCGGCTCCTTCTCCAACAAGGAAGGGCCCAGCCCTGAAAGCTCTTGCTGCTCTTCACGGTGCTCTGGTGCCCTATCTACAGGCACAACAGCACTGGGGATCTGTGCTTTCCCTCAGACGCAACATCTCATGGCGCTCCACTGCGGCAAAGCCTCTTGCCGAAAAGGCAAACGTCCGGCTCATTCTCCCACAAGGAAGGGCCCAGCCCTGAAAGCTCTTGCTGCTCTTCACGGTGCCCTGGCGCCCTATCTACAGGCACAACAGCACTGGGTATCTGTGCTTTCCCAGAGATGGACCATGTCATGGCGCTCGGCCGCGGCAGAGCCTCTTCCCACAAAGGCAAATGTCCGGCCTCTTCTCCCACAAGGAAGGGCCCAGCCCTCAAAGCTGTTGCTGCTCTTCACGGTGCCTTGGCGCCCTATCTACAGGCACAACAGCACTGGGGATCTGTGCTTTCCCAGAGATGCAACTTCTCATGGTGCTCAAACGCGGCAGAGCCTCTTGCCGAAAAGGCAAACGTCCGGCTCCTTCTCCCACAAGGAAGGGCCCAGCCCTGAAAGCTCTTGCTGCTCTTCACGGTGCCTTGGCACCTTATCTACAGGCACAACAGCACTGGGGATCTGTGCTTTCCCTGAGACGCAACATCTCATGGCGCTCGGCCGCGGCAGAGCCTCTTGCCGAAAAGGCAAACGTCCAGCTCCTTCTCCCACAAGGAAGGGCCCAGCCCTGAAAGCTGTTGCTGCTCTTCACGGTGCCCTGGCGCCCTATCTACAGGCACAACAGCACTGGGGATCTGTGCTTTCCCAGAGGCGCAACATCTCATGACGCTCCACTGCGGCAGAGCCTCTTGCCGAAAAGGCAAACGTCCGGCTCCTTCTCCCACAAGGAAGGGCCCAGCCCTGAAAGCTGTTGCTGCTCTTCACGGTGCCCTGGCACCTTATCTACAGGCACAACAGCACTGGGGATCTGTGCTTTCCCTGAGACGCAACATCTCATAACGCTCCACCGGGGCAGAGCCTCTTGCCGAAAAGGCAAACGTCCGGCTCCTTCTCCCACAAGGAAGGGCCCAGCCCTGAAAGCTCTTGCTGCTCTTCACGGTGCACTGGCCCCTTATCTACAGGCACAACAGCACTGGGGATCTGTGCTTTCCCTGAGACGCAACATCTCATAACGCTCCACCGCGGCAGAGCCTCTTGCCGAAAAGACAAACGTCCGGCTCCTTCTCCCACAAGGAAGGGCCCAGCCCTGAAAGCTCTTGCTGCTCTTCACGGTGCCTTGGCACCTTATCTACAGGCACAACAGCACTGGGGATCTGTGCTTTCCCAGAGGCGCAACATCTCATGACGCTCCACTGCGGCAGAGCCTCTTGCCGAAAAGGCAAACGTCCGGCTCCTTCTCCCACAGGGAAGGGCCCAGCCCTGAAAGCTCTTGCTGCTCTTCACGGTGCCCTGGCGCCCTATCTACAGGCACAACAGCACTGGGGATCTGTGCTTTCCCAGAGATGGACCATGTCACGGCGCTCGGCCGCGGCAGAGCCTCTTCCCACAAAGGCAAATGTCCGGCCTCTTCTCCCACAAGGAAGGGCCCAGCCCTCAAAGCTGTTGCTGCTCTTCACAGTGTCTTGGCGCCCTATCTACAGGCACAAGAGCAATGGGGATATGTGCTTTCCCAGAGATGCAACATCTCATGACGCTCCACTGCGGCAGAGCCTCTTGCCGAAAAGGCAAACGTCCAGCTCCTTCTCCCACAGGGAAGGGCCCAGCCCTGAAAGCTGTTGCTGCTCTTCACGGTGCCTTGGCGCCCTATCTACAGGCACAACAGCAATGGGGATCTGTGCTTTCCCAGAGATGCAACTTCTCATAGTGCTCAAACGCGGCAGAGCCTCTTGCCGAAAAGGCAAACGTCCGGCTCCTTCTCCCACAAGGAAGGGCCCAGCCCTGAAAGCTGTTGCTGCTCTTCACGGTGCCCTGGCACCTTATCTAGAGGCACAACAGCACTGGGGATCTGTGCTTTCCCAGAGATGCAACATCTCATGGCGCTCGGCCGCGGCAGAGCCTCTTGCCGAAAAGGCAAACGTCTGGCTCCTTCTCCCACAAGGAAGGGCCCAGCCCTGAAAGCTGTTGCTGCTCTTCACGGTGCCCTAGTGCCCTATCTACAGGCACAACAGCAATTGGGATCTGTGCTTTCCCAGAGACGCAATATCTCATGGCGCTCGGCCGCGGCAGAGCCTCTTGCCGAAAAGACAAACGTCCGGCTCCTTCTCCCACAAGGAAGGGCCCAGCCCTGAAAGCTGTTGCTGCTCTTCACGGTGCCCTGGCGCCATATCTACAGGCACTACAGCACTGGGGATCTGTGCTTTCCCAGAGATGCAACATCTCATGGCGCTCGGCCGCGGCAGAGCCTCTTGCCGAAAAGGCAAATGTCCGGCTCCTTCTCCCAAAAGGAAGGGCCCAGCCCTGAAAGCTCTTGCTGCTCTTCACGGTGCCTTGGCACCTTATCTACAGGCACAACAGCACTGGGGATCTGTGCTTTCCCTGAGACGCAACATCTCATGACGCTCCACCGCGGCAGAGCCTCTTGCCGAAAAGGCAAACGTCCGGCTCCTTCTCCCACAAGGAAGGGCCCAGCCCTGAAAGCTGTTGCTGCTCTTCACGGTGCCTTGGCGCCCTATCTACAGGCACAACAGCACTGGGGATCTGTGCTTTCCCTGAGACGCAACATCTCATAACGCTCCACCGCGGCAGAGCCTCTTGCCGAAAAGGCAAACGTCCGGCTCCTTCTCCCACAAGGAAGGGCCCAGCCCTGAAAGCTCTTGCTGCTCTTCACGGTGCCCTGGCGCCCTATCTACAGGCACAACAGCACTGGGGATCTGTGCTTTCCCAGAGATGCAACATCTCATGGCGCTCGGCCGCAGCAGAGCCTCTTGCCGAAAAGGCAAACGTCCGGCTCCTTCTCCAACAAGGAAGGGCCCAGCCCTGAAAGCTGTTGCTGCTCTTCACAGTGCCCTGGTGCCCTATCTACAGGCACAACAGCACTGGGGATCTGTGCTTTCCCTGAGACGCAACATCTCATAACGCTCCACCGCGGCAGAGCCTCTTGCCGAAAAGGCAAACGTCCGGCTCCTTCTCCCACAGGGAAGGGCCCAGCCCTGAAAGCTCTTGCTGCTCTTCACGGTGCCCTGGCGCCCTATCTACAGGCACAACAGCACTGGGGATCTGTGCTTTCCCAGAGATGCAACATCTCATGGCGCTCGGCCGCAGCAGAGCCTCTTGCCGAAAAGGCAAACGTCCGGCTCCTTCTCCAACAAGGAAGGGCCCAGCCCTGAAAGCTGTTGCTGCTCTTCACAGTGCCCTGGTGCCCTATCTACAGGCACAACAGCACTGGGGATCTGTGCTTTCCCTGAGACGCAACATCTCATAACGCTCCACCGCGGCAGAGCCTCTTGCCGAAAAGGCAAACGTCCGGCTCCTTCTCCCAAAAGGAAGGGCCCAGCCCTGAAAGCTGTTGCTGCTCGTCACGGTGCCTTGGCACCTTATCTACAGGCACAACAGCACTGGGGATCTGTGCTTTCCCAGAGATGCAACATCTCATGGCGCTCAAACGCGGCAGAGCCTCTTGCCGAAAAGGCAAACGTCCGGCTCCTTCTCCCACAAGGAAGGGCCCAGCCCTGAAAGCTCTTGCTGCTCTTCACGGTGCCTTGGCACCTTATCTACAGGCACAACAGCACTGGGGATCTGTGCTTTCCCTGAGACGCAACATCTCATAACGCTCCACTGCGGCAGAGCCTCTTGCCGAAAAGGCAAACGTCCAGCTCCTTCTCCCACAGGGAAGGGCCCAGCCCTGAAAGCTGTTGCTGCTCTTCACAGTGGTCTGGTGCCCTATCTACAGGCACAACAGCACTGGGGATCTGTGCTTTCCCAGAGACGCAACATCTCATGGCGCTCGGCCGCGGCAGAGCCTCTTGCCGAAAAGACAAACGTCCGGCTCCTTCTCCCACAAGGAAGGGCCCAGCCCTGAAAGATGTTGCTGCTCTTCACGGTGCCCTGGCGCCCTATCTACAGGCACAACAGCAATGGGGATCTGTGCTTTCCCAGAGATGCAACATCTCATGGCGCTCCACTGCGGCAGAGCCTCTTGCCGAAAAGGCAAACGTCCGGCTCCTTCTCCCACAAGGAAGGGCCCAGCCCTGAAAGCTCTTGCTGCTCTTCACGGTGCACTGGCGCCCTATCTACAGGCACAACAGCACTGGGGATCTGTGCTTTCCCTGAGACGCAACATCTCATAACGCTCCACCGCGGCAGAGCCTCTTGCAGAAAAGGCAAACGTCCGGCTCCTTCTCCCACAGGGAAGGGCCCAGCCCTGAAAGCTGTTGCTACTCTTCACGGTGCCCTGGCGCCCTATCTACAGGCACAACAGCACTGGGGATCTGTGCTTTCCCAGAGATGCAACATCTCATGGCGCTCGGCCGCGGCAGAGCCTCTTGCCGAAAAGGCAAACGTCCGGCTCCTTCTCCAACAAGGAAGGGCCCAGCCCTGAAAGCTGTTGCTGCTCTTCATGGTGCCCTGGTGCCCTATCTACAGGCACAACAGCACTGGGGATCTGTGCTTTCCCAGAGATGCAACATCTCATGGCGCTAAAACGCGGCAGAGCCTCTTGCCGAAAAGGCAAACGTCCGGCTCCTTCTCCCAAAAGGAAGGGCCCAGCCCTGAAAGCTCTTGCTGCTCTTCACGGTGCCTTGGCACCTTATCTACAGGCACAACAGCACTGGGGATCTGTGTTTTCCCTGAGACGCAACATCTCATAACGATCCACCGTAGCAGAGCCTCTTGCCGAAAAGGCAAACGTCCGGCTTCTTCTCCCACAGGGAAGGGCCCAGCCCTGAAAGCTGTTGCTGCTCTTCACAGTACCCTGGTGCCCTATCTACAGGCACAACAGCACTGGGGATCTGTGCTTTCCAAGAGATGCAACATCTCATGGCGCTCGGCCGCGGCAGAGCCTCTTGCCGAAAAGGCAAACGTCCGACTCCTTCTCCAACAAGGAAGGGCCCAGCCCTGAAAGCTGTTGCTGCTCTTCACAGTGCCCTGGCGCCCTATCTAAAGGCACAACAGCAATTGGGATCTGTGCTTTCCCGGAGATGCAACATCTCATGGCTCTCCACTGCGGCAGAGCCTCTTGCCGAAAAGGCAAACGTCCGGCTCCTTCTCCCACAGGGAAGGGCCCAGCCCTGAAAGCTGTTGCTGCTCTTCACGGTGCCCTGGCACCCTGTCCTCAGGCACAACAGCACTGGGGATCTGTGCTTTCCCAGAGATGCAACATCTCATGGCGCTCCACTGCGGCAGAGCCTCTTCCCACAAAGGCAAATGTCCGGCCTCTTCTCCCACAAAGAAGGGCCCAGCCCTCAAAGCTGTTGCTGCTCTTCACGGTGCCCTGGCGCCCTATCTACAAGCACAACAGCACTGGGGATCTGTGCTTTCCCTGAGACGCAACATCTCATAACGCTCCACCGCGGCAGAGCCTCTTGCCGAAAAGGCAAACGTCCGGCTCCTTCTCCCACAAGGAAGGGCCCAGCCCTGAAAGCTCTTGCTGCTCTTCACGGTGCCCTGGCGCCCTATCTACAGGCACAACAGCACTGGGGATCTGTGCTTTCCCAGAGGCGCAACATCTCATGACGCTCCACTGCGGCAGAGCCTCTTGCTGAAAAGGCAAACGTCCGGCTCCTTCTCCCACAGGGAAGTGCCCAGCCCTGAAAGCTGTTGCTGCTCTTCACGGTGCCCTGGCGCCCTATCTACAGGCACAACAGCAATTGGGATCTGTGCTTTCCCGGAGACGCAACATCTCATGACGCTCCACTGCGGCAGAGCCTCTTGCCGAAAAGACAAACGTCCAGCTCCTTCTCCCACAAGGAAGGGCCCAGCCCTCAAAGCTCTTGCTGCTCTTCACGGTGCCCTGGCGCCCTATCTACAGGCACAACAGCACTGGGGATCTGTGCTTTCCCAGAGATGCAACATCTCATAACGCTCCACTGCGGCAGAGCCTCTTGCCGAAAAGGCAAACGTCCGGCTCCTTCTCCCACAGGGAAGGGCCCAGCCCTGAAAGCTGTTTCTGCTCTTCACGGTGCCTTGGCACCTTATCTACAGGCACAACAGCACTGGGGATCTGTGCTTTCCCTGAGACGCAACATCTCATAACGCTCCACCGCGGCAGAGCCTCTTGCCGAAAAGGCAAACGTTCTGCTCCTTCTCCCACAGGGAAGGGCCCAGCCCTGAAAGCTCTTGCTGCTCTTCACGGTGCCCTGGCGCCCTATCTACAGGCACAACAGCACTGGGGATCTGTGCTATCCCAGAGGCGCAACATCTCATGACGCTCCACCGAGGCAGAGCCTCTTGCCGAAAAGGCAAACGTCCGGCTCCTTCTCCCACTGGGAAGGGCCCAGCCCTGAAAGCTGTTGCTGCTCTTCACGGTGCCCTGGCGCCCTATCTACAGGCACAACAGCAATGGGGATCTGTGCTTTCCCAGAGATGCAACATCTCATGGCGCTCGGCCGCGGCAGAGCCTCTTGCCGAAAAGGCAAACGTCCAGCTCCTTCTTCCACAGGGAAGGGCCCAGCCCTGAAAGCTCTTGCTGCTCTTCACGGTGCCTTGGCACCTTATCTACAGGCACAACAGCACTGGGGATCTGTGCTTTCCCTGAGACGCAACATCTCATAACGCTCCACCGGGGCAGAGCCTCTTGCCGAAAAGGCAAACGTCCGGCTCCTTCTCCCACAAGGAAGGGCCCAGCCCTGAAAGCTCTTGCTGCTCTTCACGGTGCCTTGGCGCCCTATCTACAGGCACAACAGCACTGGGGATCTGTGCTTTCCCTGAGACGCAACATCTCATAACGCTCCACCGCGGCAGAGCCTCTTGCCGAAAAGGCAAACGTCCGGCTCCTTCTCCCACAAGGAAGGGCCCAGCCCTGAAAGCTGTTGCTGCTCTTCACGGTGCCCTGGCGCCCTATCTACAGGCACAACAGCACTGGGGATCTGTGCTTTCCCAGAGGCGCAACATCTCATGACGCTCCACTGCGGCAGAGCCTCTTGCCGAAAAGGCAAACGTCCAGCTCCTTCTCCCACAGGGAAGGGCCCAGCCCTGAAAGCTGTTGCTGCTCTTCACGGTGCCCTGGTGCCCTATCTACAGGCACAACAGCAATTGGGATCTGTGCTTTCCCTGAGACACAACATCTCATAACGCTCCACCGCGGCAGAGCCTCTTGCCGAAAAGGCAAACGTCCGGCTCCTTCCCCACAAGGAAGGGCCCAGCCCTGAAAGCTGTTGCTGCTCTTCACGGTGCCCTGGCGCCCTATCTACAGGCACAACAGCAATTGGGATCTGTGCTTTCCCGGAGACGCAACATCTCATGACGCTCCACTGCGGCAGAGCCTCTTGCCGAAAAGACAAACGTCCGGCTCCTTCTCCCACAAGGAAGGGCCCAGCCCTCAAAGCTCTTGCTGCTCTTCACGGTGCCCTGGCGCCCTATCTACAGGCACAACAGCACTGGGGATCTGTGCTTTCCCAGAGATGCAACATCTCATGGCGCTCAAACACGGCAGAGCCTCTTGCCGAAAAGGCAAACGTCCGGCTCCTTCTCCCACAAGGAAGGGCCCAGCCCTGAAAGCTCTTGCTGCTCTTCACGGTGCCTTGGCACCTTATCTACAGGCACAACAGCACTGGGGATCTGTGCTTTCCCTGAGACGCAACATCTCATAACGCTCCACCGCGGCAGAGCCTCTTTCCGAAAAGGCAAACGTCTGGCTCCTTCTCCCACAGGGAAGGGCCCAGCCCTGAAAGCTGTTGCTGCTCTTCACGGTGCACTGGCGCCCTATCTACAGGCACAACAGCACTGGGGATCTGTGCTTTCCCAGAGGCGCAACATCTCATGACGCTCCACTGCGGCATAGCCTCTTGCCGAAAAGGCAAACGTCCAGCTCCTTCTCCCACAAGGAAGGGCCCAGCCCTGAAAGCTGTTGCTGCTCTTCACGGTGCCTTGGCGCCCTATCTACAGGCACAACAGCACTGGGGATCTGTGCTTTCCCTGAGACGCAACATCTCATGGCGCTCGGCCGCGGCAGAGCCTCTTGCCGAAAAGGCAAACGTCCGGCTCCTTCTCCCACAGGGAAGGGCCCAGCCCTGAAAGCTCTTGCTGCTCTTCACGGTGCCCTAGCGCCATATCTACAGGCACAACAGCACTGGGGATCTGTGCTTTCCCAGAGATGCAACATCTCATGGCGCTCCACTGCAGCAGAGCCTCTTCCCACAAAGGCAAACGTCCGGCCTCTTCTCCCACAAGGAAGGGCCCAGCCCTGAAAGCTGTTGCTGCTCTTCACGGTGCCTTGGCGCCCTATCTACAGGCACAACAGCACTGGGGATCTGTGCTTTCCCTGAGACGCAACATCTTATGGTGCTCGGCCGCGGCAGAGCCTCTTGCCGAAAAGACAAAAGTCCGGCTCCTTCTCCCACAAGGAAGGGCCCAGCCCTGAAAGCTGTTGCTGCTCTTCATGGTGCCCTGGCGCCCTATCTACAGGCACAACAGCACTGGGGATCTGTGCTTTTCCAGAGGCGCAACATCTCATGACGCTCCACTGCGGCAGAGCCTCTTGCCGAAAAGGCAAACGTCCAGCTCCTTCTCCCACAAGGAAGGGCCCAGCCCTGAAAGCTCTTGCTGCTCTTCACGGTGCCTTGGCCCCCTATCTACAGGCACAACAGCACTGGGGATCTGTGCTTTCCCTGAGACGCAACATCTCATGGCGCTCGGCCGCGGCAGAGCCTCTTGCCGAAAAGGCAAACGTCCGGCTCATTCTCCCACAGGGAAGGGCCCAGCCCTGAAAGCTGTTGCTGCTCTTCACGGTGCCCTAGCGCCATATCTACAGGCACAACAGCACTGGGGATCTGTGCTTTCCCAGAGATGCAACATCTCATGGCGCTCGGCCGCGGCAGAGCCTCTTGCCGAAAAGGCAAATGTCCGGCTCCTTCTCCCAAAAGGAAGGGCCCAGCCCTGAAAGCTCTTGCTGCTCTTCACGGTGCCTTGGCACCTTATCTACAGGCACAACAGCACTGGGGATCTGTGCTTTCCCTGAGACGCAACATCTCATAACGCTCCACCGCGGCAGAGCCTCTTGCCGAAAATGCAAACGTCCGGCTCCTTCTCCCACAGGGAAGGGCCCAGCCCTGAAAGCTGTTGCTGCTCTTCACGGTGCCTTGGCGCCCTATCTACAGGCACAACAGCACTGGGGATCTGTGCTTTCCCAGAGATGCAACTTCTCATGGTGCTCAAACGCCGCAGAGCCTCTTGCCGAAAAGGCAAACGTCCGGCTCCTTCTCCCACAAGGAAGGGCCCAGCCCTGAAAGCTCTTGCTGCTCTTCACGGTGCACTGGCGCCCTATCTACAGGCACAACAGCACTGGGGATCTGTGCTTTCCCTGAGACGCAACATCTCATAACGCTCCACCGCGGCAGAGCCTCTTGCCGAAAAGGCAAATGTCCGGCCTCTTCTCCCACAAGGAAGGGCCCAGCCCTGAAAGCTCTTGCTGCTCTTCACGGTGCCCTGGCGCCCTATCTACAGGCACAACAGCACTGGGGATCTGTGCTTTCCCAGAGATGCAACATCTCATGGCGCTCGGCCGCAGCAGAGCCTCTTGCCGAAAAGGCAAACGTCCGGCTCCTTCTCCAACAAGGAAGGGCCCAGCCCTGAAAGCTGTTGCTGCTCTTCACAGTGCCCTGGTGCCCTATCTACAGGCACAACAGCACTGGGGATCTGTGCTTTCCCTGAGACGCAACATCTCATAACGCTCCACCGCGGCAGAGCCTCTTGCCGAAAAGGCAAACGTTCTGCTCCTTCTCCCACAGGGAAGGGCCCAGCCCTGAAAGCTCTTGCTGCTCTTCACGGTGCCCTGGCGCCCTATCTACAGGCACAACAGCACTGGGGATCTGTGCTTTCCCAGAGATGCAACATCTCATGGCGCTCAAACGCGGCAGAGCCTCTTGCCGAAAAGGCAAACGTCCGGCTCCTTCTCCCAAAAGGAAGGGCCCAGCCCTGAAAGCTCTTGCTGCTCTTCACGGTGCCTTGGCACCTTATCTACAGGCACAACAGCACTGGGGATCTGTGTTTTCCCTGAGACGCAACATCTCATAACGCTCCACCGCGGCAGAGCCTCTTGCCGAAAAGGCAAACGTCCGGCTTCTTCTCCCACAGGGAAGGGCCCAGCCCTGAAAGCTGTTGCTGCTCTTCACAGTACCCTGGTGCCCTATCTACAGGCACAACAGCACTGGGGATCTGTGCTTTCCAAGAGATGCAACATCTCATGGCGCTCGGCCGCGGCAGAGCCTCTTGCCGAAAAGGCAAACGTCCGACTCCTTCTCCAACAAGGAAGGGCCCAGCCCTGAAAGCTGTTGCTGCTCTTCACAGTGCCCTGGCGCCCTATCTAAAGGCACAACAGCAATTGGGATCTGTGCTTTCCCGGAGATGCAACATCTCATGGCTCTCCACTGCGGCAGAGCCTCTTGCCGAAAAGGCAAACGTCCGGCTCCTTCTCCCACAGGGAAGGGCCCAGCCCTGAAAGCTGTTGCTGCTCTTCACGGTGCCCTGGCACCCTGTCCTCAGGCACAACAGCACTGGGGATCTGTGCTTTCCCAGAGATGCAACATCTCATGGCGCTCCACTGCGGCAGAGCCTCTTCCCACAAAGGCAAATGTCCGGCCTCTTCTCCCACAAAGAAGGGCCCAGCCCTCAAAGCTGTTGCTGCTCTTCACGGTGCCCTGGCGCCCTATCTACAAGCACAACAGCACTGGGGATCTGTGCTTTCCCTGAGACGCAACATCTCATAACGCTCCACCGCGGCAGAGCCTCTTGCCGAAAAGGCAAACGTCCGGCTCCTTCTCCCACAAGGAAGGGCCCAGCCCTGAAAGCTCTTGCTGCTCTTCACGGTGCCCTGGCGCCCTATCTACAGGCACAACAGCACTGGGGATCTGTGCTTTCCCAGAGGCGCAACATCTCATGACGCTCCACTGCGGCAGAGCCTCTTGCCGAAAAGGCAAACGTCCGGCTCCTTCTCCCACAGGGAAGTGCCCAGCCCTGAAAGCTGTTGCTGCTCTTCACGGTGCCCTGGCGCCCTATCTACAGGCACAACAGCAATTGGGATCTGTGCTTTCCCGGAGACGCAACATCTCATGACGCTCCACTGCGGCAGAGCCTCTTGCCGAAAAGACAAACGTCCAGCTCCTTCTCCCACAAGGAAGGGCCCAGCCCTCAAAGCTCTTGCTGCTCTTCACGGTGCCCTGGCGCCCTATCTACAGGCACAACAGCACTGGGGATCTGTGCTTTCCCAGAGATGCAACATCTCATAACGCTCCACTGCGGCAGAGCCTCTTGCCGAAAAGGCAAACGTCCGGCTCCTTCTCCCACAGGGAAGGGCCCAGCCCTGAAAGCTGTTTCTGCTCTTCACGGTGCCTTGGCACCTTATCTACAGGCACAACAGCACTGGGGATCTGTGCTTTCCCTGAGACGCAACATCTCATAACGCTCCACCGCGGCAGAGCCTCTTGCCGAAAAGGCAAACGTTCTGCTCCTTCTCCCACAGGGAAGGGCCCAGCCCAGAAAGCTCTTGCTGCTCTTCACGGTGCCCTGGCGCCCTATCTACAGGCACAACAGCACTGGGGATCTGTGCTATCCCAGAGGCGCAACATCTCATGACGCTCCACCGAGGCAGAGCCTCTTGCCGAAAAGGCAAACGTCCGGCTCCTTCTCCCACTGGGAAGGGCCCAGCCCTGAAAGCTGTTGCTGCTCTTCACGGTGCCCTGGCGCCCTATCTACAGGCACAACAGCAATGGGGATCTGTGCTTTCCCAGAGATGCAACATCTCATGGCGCTCGGCCGCGGCAGAGCCTCTTGCCGAAAAGGCAAACGTCCAGCTCCTTCTTCCACAGGGAAGGGCCCAGCCCTGAAAGCTCTTGCTGCTCTTCACGGTGCCTTGGCACCTTATCTACAGGCACAACAGCACTGGGGATCTGTGCTTTCCCTGAGACGCAACATCTCATAACGCTCCACCGGGGCAGAGCCTCTTGCCGAAAAGGCAAACGTCCGGCTCCTTCTCCCACAAGGAAGGGCCCAGCCCTGAAAGCTCTTGCTGCTCTTCACGGTGCCTTGGCGCCCTATCTACAGGCACAACAGCACTGGGGATCTGTGCTTTCCCTGAGACGCAACATCTCATAACGCTCCACCGCGGCAGAGCCTCTTGCCGAAAAGGCAAACGTCCGGCTCCTTCTCCCACAGGGAAGGGCCCAGCCCTGAAAGCTGTTGCTGCTCTTCACGGTGCCCTGGCGCCCTATCTACAGGCAAAACAGCACTGGGGATCTGTGCTTTCCCAGAGGCGCAACATCTCATGACGCTCCACTGCGGCAGAGCCTCTTGCCGAAAAGGCAAACGTCCAGCTCCTTCTCCCACAGGGAAGGGCCCAGCCCTGAAAGCTGTTGCTGCTCTTCACGGTGCCCTGGTGCCCTATCTACAGGCACAACAGCAATTGGGATCTGTGCTTTCCCTGAGACACAACATCTCATAACGCTCCACCGCGGCAGAGCCTCTTGCCGAAAAGGCAAACGTCCGGCTCCTTCCCCACAAGGAAGGGCCCAGCCCTGAAAGCTGTTGCTGCTCTTCACGGTGCCGTGGCGCCCTATCTACAGGCACAACAGCAATTGGGATCTGTGCTTTCCCGGAGACGCAACATCTCATGACGCTCCACTGCGGCAGAGCCTCTTGCCGAAAAGACAAACGTCCGGCTCCTTCTCCCACAAGGAAGGGCCCAGCCCTCAAAGCTCTTGCTGCTCTTCACGGTGCCCTGGCGCCCTATCTACAGGCACAACAGCACTGGGGATCTGTGCTTTCCCAGAGATGCAACATCTCATGGCGCTCAAACACGGCAGAGCCTCTTGCCGAAAAGGCAAACGTCCGGCTCCTTCTCCCACAAGGAAGGGCCCAGCCCTGAAAGCTCTTGCTGCTCTTCACGGTGCCTTGGCACCTTATCTACAGGCACAACAGCACTGGGGATCTGTGCTTTCCCTGAGACGCAACATCTCATAACGCTCCACCGCGGCAGAGCCTCTTTCCGAAAAGGCAAACGTCCGGCTCCTTCTCCCACAGGGAAGGGCCCAGCCCTGAAAGCTGTTGCTGCTCTTCACGGTGCACTGGCGCCCTATCTACAGGCACAACAGCACTGGGGATCTGTGCTTTCCCAGAGGCGCAACATCTCATGACGCTCCACTGCGGCATAGCCTCTTGCCGAAAAGGCAAACGTCCAGCTCCTTCTCCCACAAGGAAGGGCCCAGCCCTGAAAGCTGTTGCTGCTCTTCACGGTGCCTTGGCGCCCTATCTACAGGCACAACAGCACTGGGGATCTGTGCTTTCCCTGAGACGCAACATCTCATGGCGCTCGGCCGCGGCAGAGCCTCTTGCCGAAAAGGCAAACGTCCGGCTCCTTCTCCCACAGGGAAGGGCCCAGCCCTGAAAGCTGTTGCTGCTCTTCACGGTGCCCTAGCGCCATATCTACAGGCACAACAGCACTGGGGATCTGTGCTTTCCCAGAGATGCAACATCTCATGGCGCTCCACTGCAGCAGAGCCTCTTCCCACAAAGGCAAATGTCCGGCCTCTTCTCCCACAAGGAAGGGCCCAGCCCTGAAAGCTGTTGCTGCTCTTCACGGTGCCTTGGCGCCCTATCTACAGGCACAACAGCACTGGGGATCTGTGCTTTCCCTGAGACGCAACATCTTATGGTGCTCGGCCGCGGCAGAGCCTCTTGCTGAAAAGACAAAAGTCCGGCTCCTTCTCCCACAAGGAAGGGCCCAGCCCTGAAAGCTGTTGCTGCTCTTCATGGTGCCCTGGCGCCCTATCTACAGGCACAACAGCACTGGGGATCTGTGCTTTCCCAGAGGCGCAACATCTCATGACGCTCCACTGCGGCAGAGCCTCTTGCCGAAAAGGCAAACGTCCAGCTCCTTCTCCCACAAGGAAGGTCCCAGCCCTGAAAGCTGTTGCTGCTCTTCACGGTGCCTTGGCCCCCTATCTACAGGCACAACAGCACTGGGGATCTGTGCTTTCCCTGAGACGCAACATCTCATGGCGCTCGGCCGCGGCAGAGCCTCTTGCTGAAAAGGCAAACGTCCGGCTCATTCTCCCACAGGGAAGGGCCCAGCCCTGAAAGCTGTTGCTGCTCTTCACGGTGCCCTAGCGCCATATCTACAGGCACAACAGCACTGGGGATCTGTGCTTTCCCAGAGATGCAACATCTCATGGCGCTCGGCCGCGGCAGAGCCTCTTGCCGAAAAGGCAAATGTCCGGCTCCTTCTCCCAAAAGGAAGGGCCCAGCCCTGAAAGCTCTTGCTGCTCTTCACGGTGCCTTGGCACCTTATCTACAGGCACAACAGCACTGGGGATCTGTGCTTTCCCTGAGACGCAACATCTCATAACGCTCCACCGCGGCAGAGCCTCTTGCCGAAAAGGCAAACGTCCGGCTCCTTCTCCCACAGGGAAGGGCCCAGCCCTGAAAGCTGTTGCTGCTCTTCACGGTGCCTTGGCGCCCTATCTACAGGCACAACAGCACTGGGGATCTGTGCTTTCCCAGAGATGCAACTTCTCATGGTGCTCAAACGCCGCAGAGCCTCTTGCCGAAAAGGCAAACGTCCGGCTCCTTCTCCCACAAGGAAGGGCCCAGCCCTGAAAGCTGTTGCTGCTCTTCACGGTGCACTGGCGCCCTATCTACAGGCACAACAGCACTGGGGATCTGTGCTTTCCCTGAGACGCAACATCTCATAACGCTCCACCGCGGCAGAGCCTCTTGCCGAAAAGGCAAACGTCCGGCTCCTTCTCCCACAAGGAAGGGCCCAGCCCTGAAAGCTCTTGCTGCTCTTCACGGTGCCCTGGCGCCCTATCTACAGGCACAACAGCACTGGGGATCTGTGCTTTCCCAGAGATGCAACATCTCATGGCGCTCGGCCGCAGCAGAGCCTCTTGCCGAAAAGGCAAACGTCCGGCTCCTTCTCCAACAAGGAAGGGCCCAGCCCTGAAAGCTGTTGCTGCTCTTCACAGTGCCCTGGTGCCCTATCTACAGGCACAACAGCACTGGGGATCTGTGCTTTCCCTGAGACGCAACATCTCATAACGCTCCACCGCGGCAGAGCCTCTTGCCGAAAAGGCAAACGTTCTGCTCCTTCTCCCACAGGGAAGGGCCCAGCCCTGAAAGCTCTTGCTGCTCTTCACGGTGCCCTGGCGCCCTATCTACAGGCACAACAGCACTGGGGATCTGTGCTTTCCCAGAGGCGCAACATCTCATGACGCTCCACTGCGGCAGAGCCTCTTGCCGAAAAGGCAAACGTCCAGCTCCTTCTCCCACAGGGAAGGGCCCAGCCCTGAAAGCTCTTGCTGCTCTTCACGGTGCCCTGGCGCCCTATCTACAGGCACAACAGCACTGGGGATCTGTGCTTTCCCTGAGACGCAACATCTCATGGCGCTCAAACGCGGCAGAGCCTCTTGCCGAAAAGGCAAACGTCCGGCTCCTTCTGCCACAAGGAAGGGCCAAGCCCTGAAAGCTCTTGCTGCTCTTCACGGTGCCTTGGCACCTTATCTACAGGCACAACAGCACTGGGGATCTGTGCTTTCCCAGAGGCGCAACATCTCATGACGCTCCACTGCGGCAGAGCCTCTTGCCGAAAAGGCAAACGTCCAGCTCCTTCTCCCACAGGGAAGGGCCCAGCCCTGACAGCTGTTGCTGCTCTTCACGGTGCCTTGGCGCCCTATCTACAGGCACAACAGCACTGGGGATCTGTGCTTTCCCAGAGATGCAACTTGTCATGGTGCTCAAACGCGGCAGAGCCTCTTGCCGAAAAGGCAAACGTCCGGCTCGTTCTCCCACAAGGAAGGGCCCAGCCCTGAAAGCTGTTGCTGCTCTTCACGGTGCCTTGGCGCCCTATCTACAGGCACAACAGCACTGGGGATCTGTGCTTTCCCTGAGACGCAACATCTCATAACGCTCCACCGCGGCAGAGCCTCTTGCCGAAAAGGCAAACGTCCGGCTCCTTCCCCACAAGGAAGGGCCCAGCCCTGAAAGCTGTTGCTGCTCTTCACGGTGCCCTGGCGCCCTATCTACAGGCACAACAGCAATTGGGATCTGTGCTTTCCCGGAGACGCAACATCTCATGACGCTCCACTGCGGCAGAGCCTCTTGCCGAAAAGACAAACGTCCAGCTCCTTCTCCCACAAGGAAGGGCCCAGCCCTCAAAGCTCTTGCTGCTCTTCACGGTGCCCTGGCGCCCTATCTACAGGCACAACAGCACTGGGGATCTGTGCTTTCCCTGAGACGCAACATCTCATAACGCTCCACTGCGGCAGAGCCTCTTGCCGAAAAGGCAAACGTCCGGCTCATTCTCCCACAGGGAAGGGCACAGCCCTGAAAGCTGTTGCTGCTCTTCACGGTGCCCTGGCACCCTATCTACAGGCACAACAGCACTGGGGATCTGTGCTTTCCCAGAGGCGCAACATCTCATGACGCTCCACTGCGGCAGAGCCTCTTGCCGAAAAGGCAAACGTCCAGCTCCTTCTCCCACAAGGAAGGGCCCAGCCCTGAAAGCTGTTGCTGCTCTTCACGGTGCCCTAGCGCCACATCTACAGGCACAACAGCACTGGGGATCTGTGCTTTCCCAGAGATGCAACATCTCATGGCGCTCGGCCGCGGCAGAGCCTCTTGCCGAAAAGGCAAATGTCCGGCTCCTTCTCCCAAAAGGAAGGGCCCAGCCCTGAAAGCTCTTGCTGCTCTTCACGGTGCCTTGGCACCTTATCTACAGGCACAACAGCACTGGGGATCTGTGCTTTCCCTGAGACGCAACATCTCATAACGCTCCACCGCGGCAGAGCCTCTTGCCGAAAAGGCAAACGTCCGGCTCCTTCTCCCACAAGGAAGGGCCCAGCCCTGAAAGCTGTTGCTGCTCTTCACGGTGCCTTGGCGCCCTATCTACAGGCACAACAGCAATGGGGATCTGTGCTTTCCCTGAGACGCAACATCTCATGGCGCTCGGCCGCGGCAGAGCCTCTTGCCGAAAAGGCAAACGTCCGGCTCATTCTCCCACAGGGAAGGGCCCAGCCCTGAAAGCTGTTGCTGCTCTTCACGGTGCCCTAGCGCCATATCTACAGGCACAACAGCACTGGGGATCTGTGCTTTCCCAGAGATGCAACATCTCATGGCGCTCGGCCGCGGCAGAGCCTCTTGCCGAAAAGGCAAACGTCCGGCTCATTCTCCCACAGGGAAGGGCCCAGCCCTGAAAGCTGTTACTGCTCTTCACGGTGCCCTAGCGCCATATCTACAGGCACAACAGCACTGGGGATCTGTGCTTTCCCAGAGATGCAACATCTCATGGTGCTCGGCCGCGGCAGAGCCTCTTGCCGAAAAGGCAAACGTCCGGCTCCTTCTCCCACAAGGAAGGGCCCAGCCCTGAAAGCTCTTGCTGCTCTTCACGGTGCCTTGGCGCCCTATCTACAGGCACAACAGCACTGGGGATCTGTGCTTTCCCAGAGATGCAGCTTCTCATGGTGCTCAAACGCAGCAGAGCCTCTTGCCGAAAAGGCAAACGTCCGGCTCCTTCTCCCACAAGGAAGGGCCCAGCCCTGAAAGCTCTTGCTGCTCTTCACGGTGCACTGGCACCTTATCTACAGGCACAACAGCACTGGGGATCTGTGCTTTCCCTGAGACGCAACATCTCATAACGCTCCACCGCGGCAGAGCCTCTTGCCGAAAAGGCAAACGTCCGGCTCCTTCTCCCACAAGGAAGGGCCCAGCCCTCAAAGCTCTTGCTGCTCTTCACGGTGCCCTGGCGCCCTATCTACAGGCACAACAGCACTGGGGATCTGTGCTTTCCCAGAGATGCAACATCTCATGGCGCTCGGCCGCAGCAGAGCCTCTTGCCGAAAAGGCAAACGTCCGGCTCCTACTCCCACATTGAAAGCCTCTGCCCTTAAAGCTGTTGCTGCTCTTCACGGTGTCTTGGCGCCCTATCTACAGGCACAAGAGCAATGGGGATATGTGCTTTCCCAGAGATGCAACTTCTCATGACGCTCCACTGCGGCAGAGCCTCTTGCCGAAAAGGCAAACGTCCGGCTCCTTCTCCCTCAGGGAAGGGCCCAGCCCTGAAAGCTGTTGCTGCTCTTCACGGTGCCCTGGTGCCCTATCTACAGGCACAACAGCACTGGGGATCTGTGCTTTCCCAGAGACGCAACATCTCATGGCGCTCGGCCGCGGCAGAGCCTCTTGCCGAAAAGACAAACGTCTGGCTCCTTCTCCCACAAGGAAGGGCCCAGCCCTGAAAGCTGTTGCTGCTCTTCACGGTGCCCTGGCGCCCTATCTACAGGCACAACAGCAATGGGGATCTGTGCTTTCCCAGAGATGCAACATCTCATGGCGCTCGGCCGCGGCAGAGCCTCTTGCCGAAAAGGCAAACGTCCGGCTCCTTCTCCCACAGGGAAGGGCCCAGCCCTGAAAGCTGTTGCTGCTCTTCACGGTGCCCTAGCGCCATATCTACAGGCACAACAGCACTGGGGATCTGTGCTTTCCCAGAGGCGCAACATCTCATGACGCTCCACTGTGGCAGAGCCTCTTCCCACAAAGGCAAATGTCCGGCCTCTTCTCCCACAAGGAAGGGCCCAGCCCTGAAAGATGTTGCTGCTCTTCACGGTGCTCTGGTGCCCTATCTACAGGCACAACAGCACTGGGGATCTGTGCTTTCCCAGAGACGCAACATCTCATGGCGCTCAAACGCGGCAGAGCCTCTTGCCGAAAAGGCAAACGTCCGGCTCCTTCTGCCACAAGGAAGGGCCAAGCCCTGAAAGCTCTTGCTGCTCTTCACGGTGCCTTGGCACCGTATCTACAGGCACAACAGCACTGGGGATCTGTGCTTTCCCAGAGGCGCAACATCTCATGACGCTCCACTGCGGCAGAGCCTCTTGCCGAAAAGGCAAACGTCCAGCTCCTTCTCCCACAGGGAAGGGCCCAGCCCTGACAGCTGTTGCTGCTCTTCACGGTGCCTTGGCGCCCTATCTACAGGCACAACAGCACTGGGGATCTGTGCTTTCCCAGAGATGCAACTTGTCATGGTGCTCAAACGCGGCAGAGCCTCTTGCCGAAAAGGCAAACGTCCGGCTCGTTCTCCCACAAGGAAGGGCCCAGCCCTGAAAGCTGTTGCTGCTCTTCACGGTGCCTTGGCGCCCTATCTACAGGCACAACAGCACTGGGGATCTGTGCTTTCCCTGAGACGCAACATCTCATAACGCTCCACCGCGGCAGAGCCTCTTGCCGAAAAGGCAAACGTCCGGCTCCTTCCCCACAAGGAAGGGCCCAGCCCTGAAAGCTGTTGCTGCTCTTCACGGTGCCCTGGCGCCCTATCTACAGGCACAACAGCAATTGGGATCTGTGCTTTCCCGGAGACGCAACATCTCATGACGCTCCACTGCGGCAGAGCCTCTTGCCGAAAAGACAAACGTCCAGCTCCTTCTCCCACAAGGAAGGGCCCAGCCCTCAAAGCTCTTGCTGCTCTTCACGGTGCCCTGGCGCCCTATCTACAGGCACAACAGCACTGGGGATCTGTGCTTTCCCTGAGACGCAACATCTCATAACGCTCCACCGCGGCAGAGCCTCTTTCCGAAAAGGCAAACGTCCGGCTCATTCTCCCACAGGGAAGGGCACAGCCCTGAAAGCTGTTGCTGCTCTTCACGGTGCCCTGGCGCCCTATCTACAGGCACAACAGCACTGGGGATCTGTGCTTTCCCAGAGGCGCAACATCTCATGACGCTCCACTGCGGCAGAGCCTCTTGCCGAAAAGGCAAACGTCCAGCTCCTTCTCCCACAAGGAAGGGCCCAGCCCTGAAAGCTGTTGCTGCTCTTCACGGTGCCCTAGCGCCACATCTACAGGCACAACAGCACTGGGGATCTGTGCTTTCCCAGAGATGCAACATCTCATGGCGCTCGGCCGCGGCAGAGCCTCTTGCCGAAAAGGCAAACGTCCAGCTCCTTCTCCCACAAGGAAGGGCCCAGCCCTGAAAGCTGTTGCTGCTCTTCACGGTGCCCTAGCGCCACATCTACAGGCACAACAGCACTGGGGATCTGTGCTTTCCCAGAGATGCAACATCTCATGGCGCTCGGCCGCGGCAGAGCCTCTTGCCGAAAAGGCAAATGTCCGGCTCCTTCTCCCAAAAGGAAGGGCCCAGCCCTGAAAGCTCTTGCTGCTCTTCACGGTGCCTTGGCACCTTATCTACAGGCAGAACAGCACTGGGGATCTGTGCTTTCCCTGAGACGCAACATCTCATAACGCTCCACCGCGGCAGAGCCTCTTGCCGAAAAGGCAAACGTCCGGCTCCTTCTCCCACAAGGAAGGGCCCAGCCCTGAAAGCTGTTTGCTGCTCTTCACGGTGCCTTGGCGCCCTATCTACAGGCACAACAGCAATGGGGATCTGTGCTTTCCCTGAGACGCAACATCTCATGGCGCTCGGCCG
The DNA here is from genome assembly GCF_026419915.1 of Harpia harpyja. Lineage (NCBI taxonomy): Eukaryota > Metazoa > Chordata > Aves > Accipitriformes > Accipitridae > Harpia > Harpia harpyja. The sequence continues at coordinate 37,870 of NW_026293271.1, read as the reverse complement.
CGGCAGAGCCTCTTGCCGAAAAGGCAAACGTCCGGCTCATTCTCCCACAGGGAAGGGGCCCAGCCCTGAAAGCTGTTGCTGCTCTTCACGGTGCCCTGGCGCCCTATCTACAGGCACAACAGCAATGGGGATCTGTGCTTTCCCAGAGATGCAACATCTCATGGCGCTCGGCCGCGGCAGAGCCTCTTGCCGAAAAGGCAAACGTCCGGCTCCTTCTCCCACAGGGAAGGGCCCAGCCCTGAAAGCTGTTGCTGCTCTTCACGGTGCCCTAGCGCCATATCTACAGGCACAACAGCACTGGGGATCTGTGCTTTCCCAGAGGCGCAACATCTCATGACGCTCCACTGTGGCAGAGCCTCTTCCCACAAAGGCAAATGTCCGGCCTCTTCTCCCACAAGGAAGGGCCCAGCCCTGAAAGATGTTGCTGCTCTTCACGGTGCTCTGGTGCCCTATCTACAGGCACAACAGCACTGGGGATCTGTGCTTTCCCAGAGACGCAACATCTCATGGCGCTCAAACGCGGCAGAGCCTCTTGCCGAAAAGGCAAACGTCCGGCTCCTTCTGCCACAAGGAAGGGCCAAGCCCTGAAAGCTCTTGCTGCTCTTCACGGTGCCTTGGCACCGTATCTACAGGCACAACAGCACTGGGGATCTGTGCTTTCCCAGAGGCGCAACATCTCATGACGCTCCACTGCGGCAGAGCCTCTTGCCGAAAAGGCAAACGTCCAGCTCCTTCTCCCACAGGGAAGGGCCCAGCCCTGACAGCTGTTGCTGCTCTTCACGGTGCCTTGGCGCCCTATCTACAGGCACAACAGCACTGGGGATCTGTGCTTTCCCAGAGATGCAACTTGTCATGGTGCTCAAACGCGGCAGAGCCTCTTGCCGAAAAGGCAAACGTCCGGCTCGTTCTCCCACAAGGAAGGGCCCAGCCCTGAAAGCTGTTGCTGCTCTTCACGGTGCCTTGGCGCCCTATCTACAGGCACAACAGCACTGGGGATCTGTGCTTTCCCTGAGACGCAACATCTCATAACGCTCCACCGCGGCAGAGCCTCTTGCCGAAAAGGCAAACGTCCGGCTCCTTCCCCACAAGGAAGGGCCCAGCCCTGAAAGCTGTTGCTGCTCTTCACGGTGCCCTGGCGCCCTATCTACAGGCACAACAGCAATTGGGATCTGTGCTTTCCCCGGAGACGCAACATCTCATGACGCTCCACTGCGGCAGAGCCTCTTGCCGAAAAGACAAACGTCCAGCTCCTTCTCCCACAAGGAAGGGCCCAGCCCTCAAAGCTCTTGCTGCTCTTCACGGTGCCCTGGCGCCCTATCTACAGGCACAACAGCACTGGGGATCTGTGCTTTCCCTGAGACGCAACATCTCATAACGCTCCACCGCGGCAGAGCCTCTTTCCGAAAAGGCAAACGTCCGGCTCATTCTCCCACAGGGAAGGGCACAGCCCTGAAAGCTGTTGCTGCTCTTCACGGTGCCCTGGCGCCCTATCTACAGGCACAACAGCACTGGGGATCTGTGCTTTCCCAGAGGCGCAACATCTCATGACGCTCCACTGCGGCAGAGCCTCTTGCCGAAAAGGCAAACGTCCAGCTCCTTCTCCCACAAGGAAGGGCCCAGCCCTGAAAGCTGTTGCTGCTCTTCACGGTGCCCTAGCGCCACATCTACAGGCACAACAGCACTGGGGATCTGTGCTTTCCCAGAGATGCAACATCTCATGGCGCTCGGCCGCGGCAGAGCCTCTTGCCGAAAAGGCAAATGTCCGGCTCCTTCTCCCACAAGGAAGGGCCCAGCCCTGAAAGCTCTTGCTGCTCTTCACGGTGCCTTGGCACCTTATCTACAGGCACAACAGCACTGGGGATCTGTGCTTTCCCTGAGACGCAACATCTCATAACGCTCCACCGCGGCAGAGCCTCTTGCCGAAAAGGCAAACGTCCGGCTCCTTCTCCCACAAGGAAGGGCCCAGCCCTGAAAGCTGTTGCTGCTCTTCACGGTGCCTTGGCGCCCTATCTACAGGCACAACAGCAATGGGGATCTGTGCTTTCCCTGAGACGCAACATCTCATGGCGCTCGGCCGCGGCAGAGCCTCTTGCCGAAAAGGCAAACGTCCGGCTCATTCTCCCACAGGGAAGGGCCCAGCCCTGAAAGCTGTTGCTGCTCTTCACGGTGCCCTAGCGCCATATCTACAGGCACAACAGCACTGGGGATCTGTGCTTTCCCAGAGATGCAACATCTCATGGCGCTCGGCCGCGGCAGAGCCTCTTGCCGAAAAGGCAAACGTCCGGCTCATTCTCCCACAGGGAAGGGCCCAGCCCTGAAAGCTGTTACTGCTCTTCACGGTGCCCTAGCGCCATATCTACAGGCACAACAGCACTGGGGATCTGTGCTTTCCCAGAGATGCAACATCTCATGGCGCTCGGCCGCGGCAGAGCCTCTTGCCGAAAAGGCAAATGTCCGGATCCTTCTCCCAAAAGGAAGGGCCCAGCCCTGAAAGCTCTTGCTGCTCTTCACGGTGCCTTGGCACCTTATCTACAGGCACAACAGCACTGGGGATCTGTGCTTTCCCTGAGACGCAACATCTCATAACGCTCCACTGTGGCAGAGCCTCTTTCCGAAAAGGCAAACGTCCGGCTCATTCTCCCACAGGGAAGGGCACAGCCCTGAAAGCTGTTGCTGCTCTTCACGGTGCTCTGGCGCCCTATCTACAGGCACAACAGCACTGGGGATCTGTGCTTTCCCAGAGGCGCAACATCTCATGACGCTCCACTGCGGCAGAGCCTCTTGCCGAAAAGGCAAACGTCCAGCTCCTTCTCCCACAAGGAAGGGCCCAGCCCTGAAAGCTGTTGCTGCTCTTCACGGTGCCCTAGCGCCACATCTACAGGCACAACAGCACTGGGGATCTGTGCTTTCCCAGAGATGCAACATCTCATGGCGCTCGGCCGCGGCAGAGCCTCTTGCCGAAAAGGCAAATGTCCGGCTCCTTCTCCCAAAAGGAAGGGCCCAGCCCTGAAAGCTCTTGCTGCTCTTCACGGTGCCTTGGCACCTTATCTACAGGCACAACAGCACTGGGGATCTGTGCTTTCCCTGAGACGCAACATCTCATAACGCTCCACCGCGGCAGAGCCTCTTGCCGAAAAGGCAAACGTCCGGCTCCTTCTCCCACAAGGAAGGGCCCAGCCCTGAAAGCTGTTGCTGCTCTTCACGGTGCCTTGGCGCCCTATCTACAGGCACAACAGCAATGGGGATCTGTGCTTTCCCTGAGACGCAACATCTCATGGCGCTCGGCCGCGGCAGAGCCTCTTGCCGAAAAGGCAAACGTCCGGCTCATTCTCCCACAGGGAAGGGCCCAGCCCTGAAAGCTGTTGCTGCTCTTCACGGTGCCCTAGCGCCATATCTACAGGCACAACAGCACTGGGGATCTGTGCTTTCCCAGAGATGCAACATCTCATGGCGCTCGGCCGCGGCAGAGCCTCTTGCCGAAAAGGCAAACGTCCGGCTCATTCTCCCACAGGGAAGGGCCCAGCCCTGAAAGCTGTTACTGCTCTTCACGGTGCCCTAGCGCCATATCTACAGGCACAACAGCACTGGGGATCTGTGCTTTCCCAGAGACGCAACATCTCATGGCGCTCGGCCGCGGCAGAGCCTCTTGCCGAAAAGACAAACGTCTGGCTCCTTCTCCCACAAGGAAGGGCCCAGCCCTGAAAGCTGTTGCTGCTCTTCACGGTGCCCTGGCGCCCTATCTACAGGCACAACAGCAATGGGGATCTGTGCTTTCCCAGAGATGCAACATCTCATGGCGCTCGGCCGCGGCAGAACCTCTTGCCGAAAAGGCAAACGTCCGGCTCCTTCTCCCACAGGGAAGGGCCCAGCCCTGAAAGCTGTTGCTGCTCTTCACGGTGCCCTAGCGCCATATCTACAGGCACAACAGCACTGGGGATCTGTGCTTTCCCAGAGGCGCAACATCTCATGACGCTCCACTGTGGCAGAGCCTCTTCCCACAAAGGCAAAAGTCCGGCCTCTTCTCCCACAAGGAAGGGCCCAGCCCTGAAAGATGTTGCTGCTCTTCACGGTGCTCTGGTGCCCTATCTACAGGCACAACAGCACTGGGGATCTGTGCTTTCCCAGAGACGCAACATCTCATGGCGCTCAAACGCGGCAGAGCCTCTTGCCGAAAAGGCAAACGTCCGGCTCCTTCTGCCACAAGGAAGGGCCAAGCCCTGAAAGCTCTTGCTGCTCTTCACGGTGCCTTGGCACCTTATCTACAGGCACAACAGCACTGGGGATCTGTGCTTTCCCAGAGGCGCAACATCTCATGACGCTCCACTGCGGCAGAGCCTCTTGCCGAAAAGGCAAACGTCCAGCTCCTTCTCCCACAGGGAAGGGCCCAGCCCTGACAGCTGTTGCTGCTCTTCACGGTGCCTTGGCGCCCTATCTACAGGCACAACAGCACTGGGGATCTGTGCTTTCCCAGAGATGCAACTTGTCATGGTGCTCAAACGCGGCAGAGCCTCTTGCCGAAAAGGCAAACGTCCGGCTCGTTCTCCCACAAGGAAGGGCCCAGCCCTGAAAGCTGTTGCTGCTCTTCACGGTGCCTTGGCGCCCTATCTACAGGCACAACAGCACTGGGGATCTGTGCTTTCCCTGAGACGCAACATCTCATAACGCTCCACCGCGGCAGAGCCTCTTGCCGAAAAGGCAGACGTCCGGCTCCTTCCCCACAAGGAAGGGCCCAGCCCTGAAAGCTGTTGCTGCTCTTCACGGTGCCCTGGCGCCCTATCTACAGGCACAACAGCAATTGGGATCTGTGCTTTCCCGGAGACGCAACATCTCATGGTGCTCAAACGCGGCAGAGCCTCTTGCCGAAAAGACAAACGTCCAGCTCCTTCTCCCACAAGGAAGGGCCCAGCCCTCAAAGCTCTTGCTGCTCTTCACGGTGCCCTGGCGCCCTATCTACAGGCACAACAGCACTGGGGATCTGTGCTTTCCCTGAGACGCAACATCTCATAACGCTCCACCGCGGCAGAGCCTCTTTCCGAAAAGGCAAACGTCCGGCTCATTCTCCCACAGGGAAGGGCACAGCCCTGAAAGCTGTTGCTGCTCTTCACGGTGCCCTGGCGCCCTATCTACAGGCACAACAGCACTGGGGATCTGTGCTTTCCCAGAGGCGCAACATCTCATGACGCTCCACTGCGGCAGAGCCTCTTGCCGAAAAGGCAAACGTCCAGCTCCTTCTCCCACAAGGAAGGGCCCAGCCCTGAAAGCTCTTGCTGCTCTTCACGGTGCCCTAGCGCCACATCTACAGGCACAACAGCACTGGGGATCTGTGCTTTCCCAGAGATGCAACATCTCATGGCGCTCGGCCGCGGCAGAGCCTCTTGCCGAAAAGACAAACGTCCGGCTCCTTCTCCCAAAAGGAAGGGCCCAGCCCTGAAAGCTCTTGCTGCTCTTCACGGTGCCTTGGCACCTTATCTACAGGCACAACAGCACTGGGGATCTGTGCTTTCCCTGAGACGCAACATCTCATAACGCTCCACCGCGGCAGAGCCTCTTGCCGAAAAGGCAAACGTCCGGCTCCTTCTCCCACAAGGAAGGGCCCAGCCCTGAAAGCTGTTGCTGCTCTTCACGGTGCCTTGGCGCCCTATCTACAGGCACAACAGCAATGGGGATCTGTGCTTTCCCTGAGACGCAACATCTCATGGCGCTCGGCCGCGGCAGAGCCTCTTGCCGAAAAGACAAACGTCCGGCTCATTCTCCCACAGGGAAGGGCCCAGCCCTGAAAGCTGTTGCTGCTCTTCACGGTGCCCTAGCGCCATATCTACAGGCACAACAGCACTGGGGATCTGTGCTTTCCCAGAGATGCAACATCTCATGGCGCTCGGCCGCGGCAGAGCCTCTTGCCGAAAAGGCAAACGTCCGGCTCATTCTCCCACAGGGAAGGGCCCAGCCCTGAAAGCTGTTACTGCTCTTCACGGTGCCCTAGCGCCATATCTACAGGCACAACAGCACTGGGGATCTGTGCTTTCCCAGAGATGCAACATCTCATGGCGCTCGGCCGCGGCAGAGCCTCTTGCCGAAAAGGCAAATGTCCGGATCCTTCTCCCAAAAGGAAGGGCCCAGCCCTGAAAGCTCTTGCTGCTCTTCACGGTGCCTTGGCACCTTATCTACAGGCACAACAGCACTGGGGATCTGTGCTTTCCCTGAGACGCAACATCTCATAACGCTCCACCGCGGCAGAGCCTCTTTCCGAAAAGGCAAACGTCCGGCTCATTCTCCCACAGGGAAGGGCACAGCCCTGAAAGCTGTTGCTGCTCTTCACGGTGCCCTGGCGCCCTATCTACAGGCACAACAGCACTGGGGATCTGTGCTTTCCCAGAGGCGCAACATCTCATGACGCTCCAATGCGGCAGAGCCTCTTGCCGAAAAGGCAAACGTCCAGCTCCTTCTCCCACAAGGAAGGGCCCAGCCCTGAAAGCTGTTGCTGCTCTTCACGGTGCCCTAGCGCCACATCTACAGGCACAACAGCACTGGGGATCTGTGCTTTCCCAGAGATGCAACATCTCATGGCGCTCGGCCGCGGCAGAGCCTCTTGCCGAAAAGGCAAATGTCCGGCTCCTTCTCCCAAAAGGAAGGGCCCAGCCCTGAAAGCTCTTGCTGCTCTTCACGGTGCCTTGGCACCTTATCTACAGGCACAACAGCACTGGGGATCTGTGCTTTCCCTGAGACGCAACATCTCATAACGCTCCACCGCGGCAGAGCCTCTTGCCGAAAAGGCAAACGTCCGGCTCCTTCTCCCACAAGGAAGGGCCCAGCCCTGAAAGCTGTTGCTGCTCTTCACGGTGCCTTGGCGCCCTATCTACAGGCACAACAGCAATGGGGATCTGTGCTTTCCCTGAGACGCAACATCTCATGGCGCTCGGCCGCGGCAGAGCCTCTTGCCGAAAAGGCAAACGTCCGGCTCATTCTCCCACAGGGAAGGGCCCAGCCCTGAAAGCTGTTGCTGCTCTTCACGGTGCCCTAGCGCCATATCTACAGGCACAACAGCACTGGGGATCTGTGCTTTCCCAGAGATGCAACATCTCATGGCGCTCGGCCGCGGCAGAGCCTCTTGCCGAAAAGGCAAACGTCCGGCTCATTCTCCCACAGGGAAGGGCCCAGCCCTGAAAGCTGTTACTGCTCTTCACGGTGCCCTAGCGCCATATCTACAGGCACAACAGCACTGGGGATCTGTGCTTTCCCAGAGATGCAACATCTCATGGCGCTCAAACGCGGCAGAGCCTCTTGCCGAAAAGGCAAATGTCCGGATCCTTCTCCCAAAAGGAAGGGCCCAGCCCTGAAAGCTCTTGCTGCTCTTCACGGTGCCTTGGCACCTTATCTACAGGCACAACAGCACTGGGGATCTGTGCTTTCCCTGAGACGCAACATCTCATAACGCTCCACCGCGGCAGAGCCTCTTGCCGAAAAGGCAAACGTCCGGCTCCTTCTCCCACAAGGAAGGGCCCAGCCCTGAAAGCTCTTGCTGCTCTTCACGGTGCCTTGGCGCCATATCTACAGGCACAACAGCACTGGGGATCTGTGCTTTCCCAGAGATGCAACATCTCATGGCGCTCAAACGCGGCAGAGCCTCTTGCCGAAAAGGCAAATGTCCGGATCCTTCTCCCAAAAGGAAGGGCCCAGCCCTGAAAGCTCTTGCTGCTCTTCACGGTGCCTTGGCACCTTATCTACAGGCACAACAGCACTGGGGATCTGTGCTTTCCCTGAGACGCAACATCTCATAACGCTCCACCGCGGCAGAGCCTCTTGCCGAAAAGGCAAACGTCCGGCTCCTTCTCCCACAAGGAAGGGCCCAGCCCTGAAAGCTCTTGCTGCTCTTCACGGTGCCCTGGCGCCCTATCTACAGGCACAACAGCACTGGGGATCTGTGCTTTCCCAGAGATGCAACATCTCATGGCGCTCGGCCGCAGCAGAGCCTCTTGCCGAAAAGGCAAACGTCCGGCTCCTACTCCCACATTGAAAGCCTCTGCCCTTAAAGCTGTTGCTGCTCTTCACGGTGTCTTGGCGCCCTATCTACAGGCACAAGAGCAATGGGGATATGTGCTTTCCCAGAGATGCAACTTCTCATGACGCTCCACTGCGGCAGAGCCTCTTGCCGAAAAGGCAAACGTCCGGCTCCTTCTCCCTCAGGGAAGGGCCCAGCCCTGAAAGCTGTTGCTGCTCTTCACGGTGCCCTGGTGCCCTATCTACAGGCACAACAGCACTGGGGATCTGTGCTTTCCCAGAGACGCAACATCTCATGGCGCTCGGCCGCGGCAGAGCCTCTTGCCGAAAAGACAAACGTCTGGCTCCTTCTCCCACAAGGAAGGGCCCAGCCCTGAAAGCTGTTGCTGCTCTTCACGGTGCCCTGGCGCCCTATCTACAGGCACAACAGCAATGGGGATCTGTGCTTTCCCAGAGATGCAACATCTCATGGCGCTCGGCCGCGGCAGAGCCTCTTGCCGAAAAGGCAAACGTCCGGCTCCTTCTCCCACAGGGAAGGGCCCAGCCCTGAAAGCTGTTGCTGCTCTTCACGGTGCCCTAGCGCCATATCTACAGGCACAACAGCACTGGGGATCTGTGCTTTCCCAGAGGCGCAACATCTCATGACGCTCCACTGTGGCAGAGCCTCTTCCCACAAAGGCAAATGTCCGGCCTCTTCTCCCACAAGGAAGGGCCCAGCCCTGAAAGATGTTGCTGCTCTTCACGGTGCTCTGGTGCCCTATCTACAGGCACAACAGCACTGGGGATCTGTGCTTTCCCAGAGACGCAACATCTCATGGCGCTCGGCCGCGGCAGAGCCTCTTGCCGAAAAGACAAACGTCCGGCTCCTTCTCCCACAAGGAAGGGCCCAGCCCTGAAAGCTCTTGCTGCTCTTCACGGTGCCCTGGCGCCCTATCTACAGGCACAACAGCACTGGGGATCTGTGCTTTCCCAGAGATGCAACATCTCATGGCGCTCCACTGCGGCAGAGCCTCTTGCCGAAAAGGCAAACGTCCGGCTCCTTCTCCCAGAAGGAAGGGCCCAGGCCTGAAAGCTGTTGCTGCTCTTCACGGTGCCCTGGCGCCCTATGTACAGGCACAACGGCACTGGGGATCTGTGCTTTCCCAGAGATGCAACATCTCATGGCGCTCGGCCGCAGCAGAGCCTCTTGCCGAAAAGGCAAACGTCCGGCTCCATCTCCAACAAGGAAGGGCCCAGCCCTGAAAGCTGTTGCTGCTCTTCACAGTGCCCTGGTGCCCTATCTACAGGCACAACAGCACTGGGGATCTGTGCTTTCCCTGAGACGCAACATCTCATAACGCTCCACCGCGGCAGAGCCTCTTGCCGAAAAGGCAAACGTCCGGCTCCTACTCCCACAGGGAAGGGCCCAGCCCTGAAAGCTGTTGCTGCTCTTCACGGTGCCTTGGCGCCCTATCTACAGGCACAACAGCACTGGGGATCTGTGCTTTCCCTGAGACGCAACATCTCATAACGCTCCACCGGGGCAGAGCCTCTTGCCGAAAAGGCAAACGTCCGGCTCCTTCTCCCACAAGGAAGGGCCCAGCCCTGAAAGCTCTTGCTGCTCTTCACGGTGCCCTGGCGCCCTATCTACAGGCACAACAGCAATTGGGATCTGTGCTTTCCCAGAGACGCAACATCTCATGACGCTCCACTGCGGCAGAGCCTTTTCCCACAAAGGCAAATGTCCAGCCTCTTCTCCCACAAGGAAGGGCCCAGCCCTCAAAGCTCTTGCTGCTCTTCACGGTGCCCTGGCGCCCTATCTACAGGCACAACAGCACTGGGGATCTGTGCTTTCCCAGAGATGCAACATCTCATGGCGCTCCACTGCGGCAGAGCCTCTTGCCGAAAAGGCAAACGTCCGGCTCCTTCTCCCAGAAGGAAGGGCCCAGCCCTGAAAGCTGTTGCTGCTCTTCACGGTCCCCTGGCGCCCTATCTACAGGCACAACAGCACTGGGGATCTGTGCTTTCCCTGAGACGCAACATCTCATAACGCTCCACCGCGGCAGAGCCTCTTGCCGAAAAGGCAAACGTCCGGCTCCTTCTCCCACAAGGAAGTGCCCAGGCCTGAAAGCTGTTGCTGCTCTTCACGGTGCCCTGGCGCCCTATGTACAGGCACAACGGCACTGGGGATCTGTGCTTTCCCAGAGATGCAACATCTCATGGCGCTCGGCCGCAGCAGAGCCTCTTGCCGAAAAGGCAAACGTCCGGCTCCTTCTCCAACAAGGAAGGGCCCAGCCCTGAAAGCTGTTGCTGCTCTTCACAGTGCCCTGGTGCCCTATCTACAGGCACAACAGCACTGGGGATCTGTGCTTTCCCTGAGACGCAACATCTCATAACGCTCCACCGCGGCAGAGCCTCTTGCCGAAAAGGCAAACGTCCAGCTCCTTCTCCCACAGGGCAGGGCCCAGCCCTGAAAGCTGTTGCTGCTCTTCACGGTGCCTTGGCGCCCTATCTACAGGCACAACAGCACTGGGGATCTGTGCTTTCCCTGAGACGCAACATCTCATAACGCTCCACCGGGGCAGAGCCTCTTGCCGAAAAGGCAAACGTCCGGCTCCTTCTCCCACAAGGAAGGGCCCAGCCCTGAAAGCTCTTGCTGCTCTTCACGGTGCCCTGGCGCCCTATCTACAGGCACAACAGCACTGGGGATCTGTGCTTTCCCAGAGACGCAACATCTCATGACGCTCCACTGCGGCAGAGCCTTTTCCCACAAAGGCAAATGTCCGGCCTCTTCTCCCACAAGGAAGGGCCCAGCCCTCAAAGCTCTTGCTGCTCTTCACGGTGCCCTGGCGCCCTATCTACAGGCACAACAGCACTGGGGATCTGTGCTTTCCCAGAGATGCAACATCTCATGGCGCTCCACTGCAGCAGAGCCTTTTCCCACAAAGGCAAATGTCCGGCCTCTTCTCCCACAAGGAAGGGCCCAGCCCTGAAAGCTGTTGCTGCTCTTCACGGTGCTCTGGTGCCCTATCTACAGGCACAACAGCACTGGGGATCTGTGCTTTCCCAGAGACGCAACATCTCATGGCGCTCGGCCGCGGCAGAGCCTCTTGCCGAAAAGACAAACGTCCGGCTCCTTCTCCCACAAGGAAGGGCCCATCCCTGAAAGCTGTTGCTGCTCTTCACGGTGCCCTGGCGCCCTATGTACAGGCACAACGGCACTGGGGATCTGTGCTTTCCCAGAGATGCAACATCTCATGGCGCTCCACTGCGGCAGAGCCTCTTGCCGAAAAGGCAAACGTCCGGCTCCTTCTCCCAGAAGGAAGGGCCCAGGCCTGAAAGCTGTTGCTGCTCTTCACGGTGCCCTGGCGCCCTATGTACAGGCACAACGGCACTGGGGATCTGTGCTTTCCCAGAGATGCAACATCTCATGGCGCTCGGCCGCAGCAGAGCCTCTTGCCGAAAAGGCAAACGTCCGGCTCCTTCTCCAACAAGGAAGGGCCCAGCCCTGAAAGCTGTTGCTGCTCTTCACAGTGCCCTGGTGCCCTATCTACAGGCACAACAGCACTGGGGATCTGTGCTTTCCCTGAGACGCAACATCTCATAACGCTCCACCGCGGCAGAGCCTCTTGCCGAAAAGGCAAACGTCCGGCTCCTACTCCCACAGGGAAGGGCCCAGCCCTGAAAGCTGTTGCTGCTCTTCACGGTGCCTTGGCGCCCTATCTACAGGCACAACAGCACTGGGGATCTGTGCTTTCCCTGAGACGCAACATCTCATAACGCTCCACCGGGGCAGAGCCTCTTGCCGAAAAGGCAAACGTCCGGCTCCTTCTCCCACAAGGAAGGGCCCAGCCCTGAAAGCTGTTGCTGCTCTTCACGGTGCCCTGGCGCCCTATCTACAGGCACAACAGCAATTGGGATCTGTGCTTTCCCAGAGACGCAACATCTCATGACGCTCCACTGCGGCAGAGCCTTTTCCCACAAAGGCAAATGTCCAGCCTCTTCTCCCACAAGGAAGGGCCCAGCCCTCAAAGCTCTTGCTGCTCTTCACGGTGCCCTGGCGCCCTATCTACAGGCACAACAGCACTGGGGATCTGTGCTTTCCCAGAGATGCAACATCTCATGGCGCTCCACTGCGGCAGAGCCTCTTGCCGAAAAGGCAAACGTCCGGCTCCTTCTCCCAGAAGGAAGGGCCCAGCCCTGAAAGCTGTTGCTGCTCTTCACGGTCCCCTGGCGCCCTATCTACAGGCACAACAGCACTGGGGATCTGTGCTTTCCCTGAGACGCAACATCTCATAACGCTCCACCGCGGCAGAGCCTCTTGCCGAAAAGGCAAACGTCCGGCTCCTTCTCCCACAAGGAAGTGCCCAGGCTTGAAAGCTGTTGCTGCTCTTCACGGTGCCCTGGCGCCCTATGTACAGGCACAACGGCACTGGGGATCTGTGCTTTCCCAGAGATGCAACATCTCATGGCGCTCGGCCGCAGCAGAGCCTCTTGCCGAAAAGGCAAACGTCCGGCTCCTTCTCCAACAAGGAAGGGCCCAGCCCTGAAAGCTGTTGCTGCTCTTCACAGTGCCCTGGTGCCCTATCTACAGGCACAACAGCACTGGGGATCTGTGCTTTCCCTGAGACGCAACATCTCATAACGCTCCACCGCGGCAGAGCCTCTTGCCGAAAAGGCAAACGTCCAGCTCCTTCTCCCACAGGGCAGGGCCCAGCCCTGAAAGCTGTTGCTGCTCTTCACGGTGCCTTGGCGCCCTATCTACAGGCACAACAGCACTGGGGATCTGTGCTTTCCCTGAGACGCAACATCTCATAACGCTCCACCGGGGCAGAGCCTCTTGCCGAAAAGGCAAACGTCCGGCTCCTTCTCCCACAAGGAAGGGCCCAGCCCTGAAAGCTCTTGCTGCTCTTCACGGTGCCCTGGCGCCCTATCTACAGGCACAACAGCAATTGGGATCTGTGCTTTCCCAGAGACGCAACATCTCATGACGCTCCACTGCGGCAGAGCCTTTTCCCACAAAGGCAAATGTCCGGCCTCTTCTCCCACAAGGAAGGGCCCAGCCCTCAAAGCTCTTGCTGCTCTTCACGGTGCCCTGGCGCCCTATCTACAGGCACAACAGCACTGGGGATCTGTGCTTTCCCAGAGATGCAACATCTCATGGCGCTCCACTGCAGCAGAGCCTTTTCCCACAAAGGCAAATGTCCGGCCTCTTCTCCCACAAGGAAGGGCCCAGCCCTGAAAGCTGTTGCTGCTCTTCACGGTGCTCTGGTGCCCTATCTACAGGCACAACAGCACTGGGGATCTGTGCTTTCCCAGAGACGCAACATCTCATGGCGCTCGGCCGCGGCAGAGCCTCTTGCCGAAAAGACAAACGTCCGGCTCCTTCTCCCACAAGGAAGGGCCCAGCCCTGAAAGCTGTTGCTGCTCTTCACGGTGCCCTGGCGCCCTATGTACAGGCACAACGGCACTGGGGATCTGTGCTTTCCCAGAGATGCAACATCTCATGGCGCTCCACTGCGGCAGAGCCTCTTGCCGAAAAGGCAAACGTCCGGCTCCTTCTCCCAGAAGGAAGGGCCCAGCCCTGAAAGCTGTTGCTGCTCTTCACGGTGCCCTGGCGCCCTATGTACAGGCACAACGGCACTGGGGATCTGTGCTTTCCCAGAGATGCAACATCTCATGGCGCTCGGCCGCAGCAGAGCCTCTTGCCGAAAAGGCAAACGTCCGGCTCCTTCTCCAACAAGGAAGGGCCCAGCCCTGAAAGCTGTTGCTGCTCTTCACAGTGCCCTGGTGCCCTATCTACAGGCACAACAGCACTGGGGATCTGTGCTTTCCCTGAGACGCAACATCTCATAACGCTCCACCGCGGCAGAGCCTCTTGCCGAAAAGGCAAACGTCCGGCTCCTACTCCCACAGGGAAGGGCCCAGCCCTGAAAGCTGTTGCTGCTCTTCACGGTGCCTTGGCGCCCTATCTACAGGCACAACAGCACTGGGGATCTGTGCTTTCCCTGAGACGCAACATCTCATAACGCTCCACCGGGGCAGAGCCTCTTGCCGAAAAGGCAAACGTCCGGCTCCTTCTCCCACAAGGAAGGGCCCAGCCCTGAAAGCTGTTGCTGCTCTTCACGGTGCCCTGGCGCCCTATCTACAGGCACAACAGCAATTGGGATCTGTGCTTTCCCAGAGACGCAACATCTCATGACGCTCCACTGCGGCAGAGCCTTTTCCCACAAAGGCAAATGTCCAGCCTCTTCTCCCACAAGGAAGGGCCCAGCCCTCAAAGCTCTTGCTGCTCTTCACGGTGCCCTGGCGCCCTATCTACAGGCACAACAGCACTGGGGATCTGTGCTTTCCCAGAGATGCAACATCTCATGGCGCTCCACTGCGGCAGAGCCTCTTGCCGAAAAGGCAAACGTCCGGCTCCTTCTCCCAGAAGGAAGGGCCCAGCCCTGAAAGCTGTTGCTGCTCTTCACGGTCCCCTGGCGCCCTATCTACAGGCACAACAGCACTGGGGATCTGTGCTTTCCCTGAGACGCAACATCTCATAACGCTCCACCGCGGCAGAGCCTCTTGCCGAAAAGGCAAACGTCCGGCTCCTTCTCCCACAAGGAAGTGCCCAGGCTTGAAAGCTGTTGCTGCTCTTCACGGTGCCCTGGCGCCCTATGTACAGGCACAACGGCACTGGGGATCTGTGCTTTCCCAGAGATGCAACATCTCATGGCGCTCGGCCGCAGCAGAGCCTCTTGCCGAAAAGGCAAACGTCCGGCTCCTTCTCCAACAAGGAAGGGCCCAGCCCTGAAAGCTGTTGCTGCTCTTCACAGTGCCCTGGTGCCCTATCTACAGGCACAACAGCACTGGGGATCTGTGCTTTCCCTGAGACGCAACATCTCATAACGCTCCACTGCGGCAGAGCCTCTTGCCGAAAAGGCAAACGTCCAGCTCCTTCTCCCACAGGGCAGGGCCCAGCCCTGAAAGCTGTTGCTGCTCTTCACGGTGCCTTGGCGCCCTATCTACAGGCACAACAGCACTGGGGATCTGTGCTTTCCCTGAGACGCAACATCTCATAACGCTCCACCGGGGCAGAGCCTCTTGCCGAAAAGGCAAACGTCCGGCTCCTTCTCCCACAAGGAAGGGCCCAGCCCTGAAAGCTCTTGCTGCTCTTCACGGTGCCCTGGCGCCCTATCTACAGGCACAACAGCAATTGGGATCTGTGCTTTCCCAGAGACGCAACATCTCATGACGCTCCACTGCGGCAGAGCCTTTTCCCACAAAGGCAAATGTCCGGCCTCTTCTCCCACAAGGAAGGGCCCAGCCCTCAAAGCTCTTGCTGCTCTTCACGGTGCCCTGGCGCCCTATCTACAGGCACAACAGCACTGGGGATCTGTGCTTTCCCAGAGATGCAACATCTCATGGCGCTCCACTGCAGCAGAGCCTTTTCCCACAAAGGCAAATGTCCGGCCTCTTCTCCCACAAGGAAGGGCCCAGCCCTGAAAGCTGTTGCTGCTCTTCACGGTGCTCTGGTGCCCTATCTACAGGCACAACAGCACTGGGGATCTGTGCTTTCCCAGAGACGCAACATCTCATGGCGCTCGGCCGCGGCAGAGCCTCTTGCCGAAAAGACAAACGTCCGGCTCCTTCTCCCACAAGGAAGGGCCCAGCCCTGAAAGCTGTTGCTGCTCTTCACGGTGCCCTGGCGCCCTATCTACAGGCACAACAGCACTGGGGATCTGTGCTTTCCATGAGACGCAACATCTCATAACGCTCCACCGCAGCAGAGCCTCTCGCCGAAAAGGCAAACGTCCGGCTCCTTCTCCCACAGGGAAGGGCCCAGCCCTGAAAGCTGTTGCTGCTCTTCACGGTGCCCTGGCGCCCTATCTACAGGCACAACAGCAATGGGGATCTGTGCTTTCCCAGAGATGCAACATCTCATGGCGCTCGGCCGCAGCAGAGCCTCTTGCCGAAAAGGCAAACGTCCGGCTCCTTCTCCAACAAGGAAGGGCCCAGCCCTGAAAGCTGTTGCTGCTCTTCACAGTGCCCTGGTGCCCTATCTACAGGCACAACAGCACTGGGGATCTGTGCTTTCCCTGAGACGCAACATCTCATAACGCTCCACCGGGGCAGAGCCTCTTGCCGAAAAGGCAAACGTCCGGCTCCTTCTCCCACAAGGAAGGGCCCAGCCCTGAAAGATGTTGCTGCTCTTCACGGTGCCCTGGCGCCCTATCTACAGGCACAACAGCACTGGGGATCTGTGCTTTCCCTGAGACGCAACATCTCATGACACTCCACTGCGGCAGAGCCTCTTGCCAAAAAGGCAAACGTCCGGCTCCTTCTCCCACAAGGAAGGGCCCAGCCCTGAAAGCTGTTGCTGCTCTTCACGGTGCCTTGGCGCCCTATCTACAGGCACAACAGCAGTGGGGATCTGTGCTTTCCCTGAGACGCAAGTTCTCATGGCGCTCCACTGCGGCAGAGCCTCTTGCCGAAAAGGCAAACGTCCGGCTCCTTCTCCAACAAGGAAGGGCCCAGCCCTGAAAGCTCTTGCTGCTCTTCACGGTGCCTTGGCACCTTATCTACAGGCACAACAGCACTGGGGATCTGTGCTTTCCCAGAGGCGCAACATCTCATGACGCTCGACTGCGGCAGAGCCTCTTGCCGAAAAGGCAAACGTCCAGCTCCTTCTCCCACAGGGAAGGGCCCAGCCCTGAAAGCTGTTGCTGCTCTTCACGGTGCCTTGGCGCCCTATCTACAGGCACAACAGCAATGGGGATCTGTGCTTTCCCAGAGATGCAACTTCTCATGGTGCTCAAACGCGGCAGAGCCTCTTGCCGAAAAGGCAAACGTCCGGCTCCTTCTCCCACAAGGAAGGGCCCAGCCCTGAAACCTGTTGCTGCTCTTCACGGTGCCCTGGCACCTTATCTACAGGCACAACAGCACTGGGGATCTGTGCTTTCCCAGAGATGCAACATCTCATGGCGCTCGGCCGCGGCAGAGCCTCTTGCCGAAAAGGCAAACGTCCGGCTACTTCTCCCTCAGGGAAGGGCCCAGCCCTGAAAGCTGTTGCTGCTCTTCACGGTGCCCTGGTGCCCTATCTACAGGCACAACAGAACTGGGGATCTGTGCTTTCCCAGAGACGCAACATCTCATGGCGCTCGGCCGCGGCAGAGACTCTTGCCGAAAAGACAAACGTCCGGCTCCTTCTCCCACAGGGAAGGGCCCAGCCCTGAAAGCTCTTGCTGCTCTTCATGGTGCCCTAGCGCCATATCTACAGGCACAACAGCACTGGGGATCTGTGCTTTCCCAGAGGCGCAACATCTCATGACGCTCCACTGCGGCAGAGCCTCTTCCCACAAAGGCAAATGTCCGGCCTCTTCTCCCACAAGGAAGGGCCCAGCCCTGAAAGCTGTTGCTGCTCTTCACGGTGCTCTGGTGCCCTATCTACAGGCACAACAGCACTGGGGATCTGTGCTTTCCCAGAGACGCAACATCTCATGGCGCTCGGCCGCGGCAGAGCCTCTTGCCGAAAAGACAAACGTCCGGCTCCTTCTCCCACAAGGAAGGGCCCAGCCCTGAAAGCTGTTGCTGCTCTTCACGGTGCCCTGGCGCCCTATCTACAGGCACAACAGCACTGGGGATCTGTGCTTTCCCAGAGATGCAACATCTCACGGCGCTCCACTGCGGCAGAGCCTCTTGCCGAAAAGGCAAACGTCCGGCTCCTTCTCCCACAAGGAAGGTCCCAGCTCTGAAAGCTCTTGCTGCTCTTCACGGTCCCCTGGCGCCCTATCTACAGGCACAACAGCACTGGGGATCTGTGCTTTCCCTGAGACGCAACATCTCATAACGCTCCACCGCGGCAGAGCCTCTTGCCGAAAAGGCAAACGTCCGGCTCCTTCTCCCACAAGGAAGTGCCCAGGCCTGAAAGCTGTTGCTGCTCTTCACGGTGCCCTGGCGCCCTATGTACAGGCACAACAGCACTGGGGATCTGTGCTTTCCCAGAGATGCAACATCTCATGGCGCTCGGCCGCAGCAGAGCCTCTTGCCGAAAAGGCAAACGTCCGGCTCCTTCTCCAACAAGGAAGGGCCCAGCCCTGAAAGCTGTTGCTGCTCTTCACAGTGCCCTGGTGCCCTATCTACAGGCACAACAGCACTGGGGATCTGTGCTTTCCCTGAGACGCAACATCTCATAACGCTCCACCGCGGCAGAGCCTCTTGCCGAAAAGGCAAACGTCCGGCTCCTTCTCCCACAAGGAAGGGCCCAGCCCTGAAAGCTCTTGCTGCTCTTCACGGTGCCCTGGCACCCTATCTACAGGCACAACAGCAATTGGGATCTGTGCTTTCCCGGAGACGCAACATCTCATGACGCTCCACTGCGGCAGAGCCTCTTGCCGAAAAGACAAACGTCCAGCTCCTTCTCCCACAAGGAAGGGCCCAGCCCTCAAAGCTCTTGCTGCTCTTCACGGTGCCCTGGCGCCCTATCTACAGGCACAACAGCACTGGGGATCTGTGCTTTCCCAGAGATGCAACATCTCATGGCGCTCCACTGCAGCAGAGCCTTTTCCCACAAAGGCAAATGTCCGGCCTCGTCTCCCACAAGGAAGGGCCCAGCCCTGAAAGCTGTTGCTGCTCTTCACGGTGCTCTGGTGCCCTATCTACAGGCACAACAGCACTGGGGATCTGTGCTTTCCCAGAGACGCAACATCTCATGGCGCTCGGCCGCGGCAGAGCCTCTTGCCGAAAAGACAAACGTCCGGCTCCTTCTCCCACAAGGAAGGGCCCAGCCCTGAAAGCTCTTGCTGCTCTTCACGGTGCCCTGGCGCCCTATCTACAGGCACAACAGCACTGGGGATCTGTGCTTTCCCTGAGACGCAACATCTCATGACGCTCCACTGCGGCAGAGCCTCTTGCCGAAAAGGCAAACGTCCGGCTCCTTCTCCCACTAGGAAGGGCCCAGCCCTCAAAGCTGTTGCTGCTCTTCACGGTGCCCTGGCGCCCTATCTACAGGCACAACAGCACTGGGGATCTGTGCTTTCCCAGAGATGCAACATCTCATCGCGCTCAAACGCGGCAGAGCCTCTTGCCGAAAAGGCAAACGTCCGGCTCCTTCTGCCACAAGGAAGGGCCCAGCCCTGAAAGCTCTTGCTGCTCTTCACGGTGCCTTGGCACCTTATGTACAGGCACAACAGCACTGGGGATCTGTGCTTTCCCAGAGGCGCAACATCTCATGACGCTCCACCGCGGCAGAGCCTCTTGCCGAAAAGGCAAACGTCCGGCTCCTTCTCCCACAGGGAAGGGCCCAGCCCTCAAAGCTCTTGCTGCTCTTCACGGTGCCCTGGCGCCCTATCTACAGGCACAACAGCACTGGGGATCTGTGCTTTTCCAGAGGCGCAACATCTCATGACGCTCCACTGCGGCAGAGCCTCTTGCCGAAAAGGCAAACGTCCAGCTCCTTCTCCCACAAGGAAGGGCCCAGCCCTGAAAGCTCTTGCTGCTCTTCACGGTGCCTTGGCGCCCTATCTACAGGCACAACAGCAATGGGGATCTGTGCTTTCCCTGAGACGCAATATCTCATAACGCTCCACCGCGGCAGAGCCTCTTGCCGAAACGGCAAACGTCCGGCTCCTTCTCCCACAAGGAAGGGCCCAGCCCTGAAAGCTGTTGCTGCTCTTCACGGTGCCCTGGCGCCCTATCTACAGGCACAACAGCACTGGGGATCTGTGCTTTCCCAGTGATGCAACATCTCATGGCGCTCCACTGCGGCAGAGCCTCTTCCCACAAAGGCAAACGTCCGGCTCCTTCTCCCACAGGGAAGGGCCCAGCCCTGAAAGCTGTTGCTGCTCTTCACGGTGCCCTGGCGCCCTATCTACAGGCACAACAGCAATTGGGATCTGTGCTTTCCCGGAGACGCAACATCTCATGACGCTCCACTGCGGCAGAGCCTCTTGCCGAAAAGACAAACGTCCAGCTCCTTCTCCCACTAGGAAGGGCCCAGCCCTGAAAGCTCTTGCTGCTCTTCACGGTGCCCTGGCGCCCTATCTACAGGCACAACAGCACTGGGGATCTGTGCTTTCCCAGAGATGCAACATCTCATCGCGCTCAAACGCGGCAGAGCCTCTTGCCGAAAAGGCAAACGTCCAGCTCCTTCTCCCACAAGGAAGGGCCCAGCCCTGAAAGCTCTTGCTGCTCTTCACGGTGCCTTGGCACCTTATCTACAGGCACAACAGCACTGGGGATCTGTGCTTTCCCTGAGACGCAACATCTCATAACGCTCCACCGCGGCAGAGCCTCTTGCCGAAAAGGCAAACGTCCGGCTCCTTCTCCCACAGGGAAGGGCCCAGCCCTCAAAGCTCTTGCTGCTCTTCACGGTGCCCTGGCGCCCTATCTACAGGCACAACAGCACTGGGGATCTGTGCTTTTCCAGAGGCGCAACATCTCATGACGCTCCACTGCGGCAGAGCCTCTTGCCGAAAAGGCAAACGTCCAGCTCCTTCTCCCACAAGGAAGGGCCCAGCCCTGAAAGCTGTTGCTGCTCTTCACGGTGCCTTGGCACCTTATCTACAGGCACAACAGCACTGGGGATCTGTGCTTTCCTTGAGACGCAACTTCTCATGGCGCTCAAACGCGGCAGAGCCTCTTGCCGAAAAGGCAAACGTCCGGCTCCTTCTCCCACAAGGAAGGGCCCAGCCCTGAAATCTCTTGCTGCACTTCACGGTGCCTTGGTGCCTTATCTACAGGCACAACAGCACTGGGGATCTGTGCTTTCCCTGAGACGCAACATCTCATAACGCTCCACCGCGGCAGAGCCTCTTGCCGAAAAGGCAAACGTCCGGCTCCTTCTCCCACAAGGAAGGGCCCAGCCCTGAAAGCTGTTGCTGCTCTTCACGATGCCCTAGCGCCATATCTACAGGCACAACAGCACTGGGGATCTGTGCTTTCCCAGAGATGCAACATCTCATGGCGCTCCACTGCAGCAGAGCCTCTTCCCACAAAGGCAAATGTCCGGCCTCTTCTCCCACAAGGAAGGGCCCAGCCCTCAAAGCTGTTGCTGCTCTTCACGGTGCCTTGGCGCCCTATCTACAGGCACAACAGCACTGGGGATCTGTGCTTTCCCTGAGACGCAACATCTCATGGCGCTCGGCCCGCGGCAGAGCCTCTTGCCGAAAAGGCAAACGTCTGGCTCCTTCTCCCACAGGGAAGGGCCCAGCCCTGAAAGCTGTTGCTGCTCTTCACGGTGCCCTAGCGCCATATCTACAGGCACAACAGCAATGGGGATCTGTGCTTTCCCAGAGATGCAACATCTCATGGCGCTCGGCCGCAGCAGAGCCTCTTGCCGAAAAGGCAAACGTCCGGCTCCTTCTCCAACAAGGAAGGGCCCAGCCCTGAAAGCTGTTGCTGCTCTTCACAGTGCCCTGGTGCCCTATCTACAGGCACAACAGCACTGGGGATCTGTGCTTTCCCTGAGACGCAACATCTCATAACGCTCCACCGCGGCAGAGCCTCTTGCCGAAAAGGCAAACGTCCGGCTCCTTCTCCCACAAGGAAGGGCCCAGCCCTGAAAGCTCTTGCTGCTCTTCACGGTGCCCTGGCGCCCTATCTACAGGCACAACAGCAATTGGGATCTGTGCTTTCCCGGAGACGCAACATCTCATGACGCTCCACTGCGGCAGAGCCTCTTGCCGAAAAGACAAACGTCCAGCTCCTTCTCCCACAAGGAAGGGCCCAGCCCTGAAAGCTCTTGCTGCTCTTCACGGTGCCCTGGCGCCCTATCTACAGGCACAACAGCACTGGGGATCTGTGCTTTCCCAGAGATGCAACATCTCATGGCGCTCCACTGCAGCAGAGCCTTTTCCCACAAAGGCAAATGTCCGGCCTCGTCTCCCACAAGGAAGGGCCCAGCCGTGAAAGCTGTTGCTGCTCTTCACGGTGCTCTGGTGCCCTATCTACAGGCACAACAGCACTGGGGATCTGTGCTTTCCCAGAGACGCAACATCTCATGGCGCTCGGCCGCGGCAGAGCCTCTTGCCGAAAAGACAAACGTCCGGCTCCTTCTCCCACAAGGAAGGGCCCAGCCCTGAAAGCTGTTGCTGCTCTTCACGGTGCCCTGGCGCCCTATCTACAGGCACAACAGCACTGGGGATCTGTGCTTTCCCTGAGACGCAACATCTCATGACGCTCCACTGCGGCAGAGCCTCTTGCCGAAAAGGCAAACGTCCGGCTCCTTCTCCCACTAGGAAGGGCCCAGCCCTCAAAGCTCTTGCTGCTCTTCACGGTGCCCTGGCGCCCTATCTACAGGCACAACAGCACTGGGGATCTGTGCTTTCCCAGAGATGCAACATCTCATCGCGCTCAAACGCGGCAGAGCCTCTTGCCGAAAAGGCAAACGTCCGGCTCCTTCTGCCACAAGGAAGGGCCCAGCCCTGAAAGCTCTTGCTGCTCTTCACGGTGCCTTGGCACCTTATCTACAGGCACAACAGCACTGGGGATCTGTGCTTTCCCAGAGGCGCAACATCTCATGACGCTCCACCGCGGCAGAGCCTCTTGCCGAAAAGGCAAACGTCCGGCTCCTTCTCCCACAGGGAAGGGCCCAGCCCTCAAAGCTCTTGCTGCTCTTCACGGTGCCCTGGCGCCCTATCTACAGGCACAACAGCACTGGGGATCTGTGCTTTTCCAGAGGCGCAACATCTCATGACGCTCCACTGCGGCAGAGCCTCTTGCCGAAAAGGCAAACGTCCAGCTCCTTCTCCCACAAGGAAGGGCCCAGCCCTGAAAGCTCTTGCTGCTCTTCACGGTGCCTTGGCGCCCTATCTACAGGCACAACAGCAATGGGGATCTGTGCTTTCCCTGAGACGCAACATCTCATAACGCTCCACCGCGGCAGAGCCTCTTGCCGAAACGGCAAACGTCCGGCTCCTTCTCCCACAAGGAAGGGCCCAGCCCTGAAAGCTCTTGCTGCTCTTCACGGTGCCCTGGCGCCCTATCTACAGGCACAACAGCACTGGGGATCTGTGCTTTCCCAGTGATGCAACATCTCATGGCGCTCCACTGCGGCAGAGCCTCTTCCCACAAAGGCAAACGTCCGGCTCCTTCTCCCACAGGGAAGGGCCCAGCCCTTATAGCTGTTGCTGCTCTTCACGGTGCCCTGGCGCCCTATCTACAGGCACAACAGCAATTGGGATCTGTGCTTTCCCGGAGACGCAACATCTCATGACGCTCCACTGCGGCAGAGCCTCTTGCCGAAAAGACAAACGTCCAGCTCCTTCTCCCACTAGGAAGGGCCCAGCCCTGAAAGCTCTTGCTGCTCTTCACGGTGCCCTGGCGCCCTATCTACAGGCACAACAGCACTGGGGATCTGTGCTTTCCCAGAGATGCAACATCTCATCGCGCTCAAACGCGGCAGAGCCTCTTGCCGAAAAGGCAAACGTCCAGCTCCTTCTCCCACAAGGAAGGGCCCAGCCCTGAAAGCTGTTGCTGCTCTTCACGGTGCCTTGGCACCTTATCTACAGGCACAACAGCACTGGGGATCTGTGCTTTTCCAGAGCCGCAACATCTCATGACGCTCCACTGCGGCAGAGCCTCTTGCCGAAAAGGCAAACGTCCAGCTCCTTCTCCCACAAGGAAGGGCCCAGCCCTGAAAGCTGTTGCTGCTCTTCACGGTGCCTTGGCACCTTATCTACAGGCACAACAGCACTGGGGATCTGTGCTTTCCTTGAGACGCAACTTCTCATGGCGCTCAAACGCGGCAGAGCCTCTTGTCGAAAAGGCAAACGTCCGGCTCCTTCTCCCACAAGGAAGGGCCCAGCCCTGAAATCTCTTGCTGCACTTCACGGTGCCTTGGTGCCTTATCTACAGGCACAACAGCACTGGGGATCTGTGCTTTCCCTGAGACGCAACATCTCATAACGCTCCACCGCGGCAGAGCCTCTTGCCGAAAAGGCAAACGTCCGGCTCCTTCTCCCACAGGGAAGGGCCCAGCCCTGAAAGCTGTTGCTGCTCTTCACGGTGCCCTAGCGCCATATCTACAGGCACAACAGCACTGGGGATCTGTGCTTTCCCAGAGATGCAACATCTCATGGCGCTCCACTGCAGCAGAGCCTCTTCCCACAAAGGCAAATGTCCGGCCTCTTCTCCCACAAGGAAGGGCCCAGCCCTCAAAGCTGTTGCTGCTCTTCACGGTGCCTTGGCGCCCTATCTACAGGCACAACAGCACTGGGGATCTGTGCTTTCCCTGAGACGCAACATCTCATGGCGCTCGGCCGCGGCAGAGCCTCTTGCCGAAAAGGCAAACGTCTGGCTCCTTCTCCCACAGGGAAGGGCCCAGCCCTGAAAGCTGTTGCTGCTCTTCACGGTGCCCTAGCGCCATATCTACAGGCACAACAGCACTGGGGATCTGTGCTTTCCCAGAGATGCAACATCTCATGGCGCTCGGCCGAGGCAGAGCCTCTTCCCACAAAGGCAAATGTCCGGCCTCTTCTCCCACAAAGAAGGGCCCAGCCCTCAAAGCTGTTGCTGCTCTTCACGGTGCTCTGGTGCCCTATCTACAGGCACAACAGCACTGGGGATCTGTGCTTTCCCAGAGACGCAACATCTCATAACGCTCCACCGCGGCAGAGCCTCTTGCCGAAAAGGCAAACGTCCGGCTCCTTCTCCCACAAGGAAGGGCCCAGCCCTGAAAGCTCTTGCTGCTCTTCACGGTGCCCTGGCGCCCTATCTACAGGCACAACAGCACTGGGGATCTGTGCTTTCCCAGAGGCGCAACATCTCATGACGCTCCATTGCGGCAGAGCCTCTTGCCGAAAAGGCAAACGTCCAGCTCCTTCTCCCACAAGTAAGGGCCCAGCCCTGAAAGCTGTTGCTGCTCTTCACGGTGCCTTGGTGCCCTATCTACAGGCACAACAGCACTGGGAATCTGTGCTTTCCCTGAGACGCAACATCTCATAACGCTCCACCGCGGCAGAGCCTCTTGCCGAAAAGGCAAACGTCCGGCTCCTTCTCCCACAAGGAAGGGCCCAGCCCTGAAAGCTCTTGCTGCTCTTCACGGTGCCCTGGTGCCCTATCTACAGGCACAACAGCACTGGGGATCTGTGCTTTCCCAGAGACGCAACATCTCATGGCGCTCGGCCGCGGCAGAGCCTCTTGCCGAAAAGACAAACGTCTGGCTCCTTCTCCCACAAGGAAGGGCCCAGCCCTGAAAGCTGTTGCTGCTCTTCACGGTGCCCTGGCGCCCTATCTACAGGCACAACAGCAATGGGGATCTGTGCTTTCCCAGAGATGCAACATCTCATGGCGCTCGGCCGCGGCAGAGCCTCTTGCCGAAAAGGCAAACGTCCGGCACCTTCTCCCACAGGGAAGGGCCCAGCCCTGAAAGCTCTTGCTGCTCTTCACGGTGCCCTAGCGCCATATCTACAGGCACAACAGCACTGGGGATCTGTGCTTTCCCAGAGGCGCAACATCTCATGACGCTCCACTGCGGCAGAGCCTCTTCCAACAAAGGCAAATGTCCGGCCTCTTCTCCCACAAGGAAGGGCCCAGTCCTGAAAGCTGTTGCTGCTCTTCACGGTGCTCTGGTGCCCTATCTACAGGCACAACAGCACTGGGGATCTGTGCTTTCCCAGAGACGCAACATCTCATGGCGCTCGGGCGCGGCAGAGCCTCTTCCCACAAAGGCAAATGTCCGGCCTCTTCTCCCACAAAGAAGGGCCCAGCCCTCAAAGCTCTTGCTGCTCTTCACGGTGCTCTGGTGCCCTATCTACAGGCACAACAGCACTGGGGATCTGTGCTTTCCCTGAGACGCAATATCTCATAACGCTCCACCGCGGCAGAGCCTCTTGCCGAAAAGGCAAACGTCCGGCTCCTTCTCCCACAGGGAAGGGCCCAGCCCTGAAAGCTCTTGCTGCTCTTCACGGTGCCCTGGCGCCCTATCTACAGGCACAACAGCACTGGGGATCTGTGCTTTCCCAGAGGCGCAACATCTCATGACGCTCCACTGCGGCAGAGCCTCTTGCCGAAAAGGCAAACGTCCAGCTCCTTCTCCCACAAGTAAGGGCCCAGCCCTGAAAGCTGTTGCTGCTCTTCACGGTGCCTTGGCACCTTATCTACAGGCACAACAGCACTGGGGATCTGTGCTTTCCCTGAGACGCAACTTCTCATGGTGCTCAAACGCGGCAGAGCCTCTTGCCGAAAAGGCAAACGTCCGGCTCCTTCTCCCACAAGGAAGGGCCCAGCCCTGAAAGCTCTTGCTGCTCTTCACGGTGCCTTGGCGCCCTATCTACAGGCACAACAGCAATGGGGATCTGTGCTTTCCCTGAGACGCAACATCTCATAACGCTCCACCGCGGCAGAGCCTCTTGCCGAAAAGGCAAACGTCCGGCTCCTTCTCCCACAAGGAAGGTCCCAGCCCTGAAAGCTCTTGCTGCTCTTCACGGTGCCCTGGCGCCCTATCTACAGGCACAACAGCAATTGGGATCTGTGCTTTCCCGGAGACGCAACATCTCATGGCGCTCGGCCGCGGCAGAGCCTCTTGCCGAAAAGGCAAACGTCCGGCTCCTTCTCCCACAGGGAAGGGCCCAGCCCTGAAAGCTGTTGCTGCTCTTCACGGTGCCCTAGCGCCATATCTACAGGCACAACAGCACTGGGGATCTGTGCTTTCCCAGAGATGCAACATCTCATGGCGCTCCACTGCAGCAGAGCCTCTTCCCACAAAGGCAAATGTCCGGCCTCTTCTCCCACAAGGAAGGGCCCAGCCCTCAAAGCTGTTGCTGCTCTTCACGGTGCCTTGGCGCCCTATCTACAGGCACAAGAGCACTGGGGATCTGTGCTTTCCCTGAGACGCAACATCTCATGGCGCTCGGCCGCGGCAGAGCCTCTTGCCGAAAAGGCAAACGTCTGGCTCCTTCTCCCACAGGGAAGGGCCCAGCCCTGAAAGCTGTTGCTGCTCTTCACGGTGCCCTAGCGCCATATCTACAGGCACAATAGCAATGGGGATCTGTGCTTTCCCAGAGATGCAACATCTCATGGCGCTCGGCCGAGGCAGAGCCTCTTCCACAAAGGCAAATGTCCGGCCTCTTCTCCCACAAAGAAGGGCCCAGCCCTCAAAGCTCTTGCTGCTCTTCACGGTGCTCTGGTGCCCTATCTACAGGCACAACAGCACTGGGGATCTGTGCTTTCCCAGAGACGCAACATCTCATAACGCTCCACCGCGGCAGATCCTCTTGCCGAAAAGGCAAACGTCCGGCTCCTTCTCCCACAAGGAAGGGCCCAGCCCTGAAAGCTCTTGCTGCTCTTCACGGTGCCCTGGCGCCCTATCTACAGGCACAACAGCACTGGGGATCTGTGCTTTCCCAGAGGCGCAACATCTCATGACGATCCACTGCGGCAGAGCCTCTTGCCGAAAAGGCAAACGTCCGGCTCCTTCTCCCACAGGGAAGGGCCCAGCCCTGAAAGCTGTTGCTGCTCTTCACAGTGCCTTGGTGCCCTATCTACAGGCACAACAGCACTGGGGATCTGTGCTTTCCCTGACACGCAACATCTCATAACGCTCCACCGCGGCAGAGCCTCTTGCCGAAAAGGCAAACGTCCGGCTCCTTCTCCCACAAGGAAGGGCCCAGCCCTGAAAGCTCTTGCTGCTCTTCACGGTGCCCTGGTGCCCTATCTACAGGCACAACAGCACTGGGGATCTGTGCTTTCCCAGAGACGCAACATCTCATGGCGCTCGGCCGCGGCAGAGCCTCTTGCCGAAAAGACAAACGTCTGGCTCCTTCTCCCACAAGGAAGGGCCCAGCCCTGAAAGCTGTTGCTGCTCTTCACGGTGCCCTGGCGCCCTATCTACAGGCACAACAGCAATGGGGATCTGTGCTTTCCCAGAGATGCAACATCTCATGGCGCTCGGCCGCGGCAGAGCCTCTTGCCGAAAAGGCAAACGTCCGGCACCTTCTCCCACAGGGAAGGGCCCAGCCCTGAAAGCTCTTGGCTGCTCTTCACGGTGCCCTAGCGCCATATCTACAGGCACAACAGCACTGGGGATCTGTGCTTTCCCAGAGGCGCAACATCTCATGACGCTCCACTGCGGCAGAGCCTCTTCCCACAAAGGCAAATGTCCGGCCTCTTCTCCCACAAGGAAGGGCCCAGCCCTGAAAGCTGTTGCTGCTCTTCACGGTGCTCTGGTGCCCTATCTACAGGCACAACAGCACTGGGGATCTGTGCTTTCCCAGAGACGCAACATCTCATGGCGCTCGGCCGCGGCAGAGCCTCTTGCCGAAAAGACAAACGTCCGGCTTCTTCTCCCACAAGGAAGGGCCCAGCCCTGAAAGCTGTTGCTGCTCTTCACGGTGCCCTGGCGCCCTATCTACAGGCACAACAGCACTGGGGATCTGTGCTTTCCATGAGACGCAACATCTCATAACATTCCACAGCGGCAAGGCCTCTCGCCGAAAAGGCAAACGTCCGGCTCCTTCTCCCACAGGGAAGGGCCCAGCCCTGAAAGCTGTTGCTGCTCTTCACGGTGCCCTGGCGCCCTATCTACAGGCACAACAGCAATGGGGATCTGTGCTTTCCCAGAGATGCAACATCTCATGGCGCTCGGCCGCAGCAGAGCCTCTTGCCGAAAAGGCAAACGTCCGGCTCCTTCTCCCACAAGGAAGGGCCCAGCCCTGAAAGCTCTTGCTGCTCTTCACGGTGCCCTGGCGCCCTATCTACAGGCACAACAGCAGTGGGGATCTGTGCTTTCCCAGAGATGCAACATCTCATGACGCTCCACTGCGGCAGAGCATCTTGCCGAAAAGGCAAACGTCCGGCTCCTTCTCCCACAAGGAAGGGCCCAGCCCTGAAAGCTGTTGCTGCTCTTCACGGTGCCCTGGCGCCCTATCTACAGGCACAACAGCACTGGGGATCTGTGCTTTCCCAGTGATGCAACATCTCATGGCGCTCCACTGCGGCAGAGCCTCTTGCCGAAAAGGCAAACGTCCGGCTCCTTCTCCCACAGGGAAGGGCCCAGCCCTCAAAGCTCTTGCTGCTCTTCACGGTGCCCTGGCGCCCTATCTACAGGCACAACAGCAATTGGGATCTGTGCTTTCCCGGAGACGCAACATCTCATGACGCTCCACTGCGGCAGAGCCTCTTGCCGAAAAGACAAACGTCCAGCTCCTTCTCCCACTAGGAAGGGCCCAGCCCTCAAAGCTCTTGCTGCTCTTCACGGTGCCCTGGCGCCCTATCTACAGGCACAACAGCACTGGGGATCTGTGCTTTCCCAGAGATGCAACATCTCATCGCGCTCAAACGCGGCAGAGCCTCTTGCCGAAAAGGCAAACGTCCGGCTCCTTCTCCCACAAGGAAGGGCCCAGCCCTGAAAGCTCTTGCTGCTCTTCACGGTGCCTTGGCACCTTATCTACAGGCACAACAGCACTGGGGATCTGTGCTTTCCCTGAGACGCAACATCTCATAACGCTCCACCGCGGCAGAGCCTCTTGCCGAAAAGGCAAACGTCCGGCTCCTTCTCCCACAGGGAAGGGCCCAGCCCTCAAAGCTCTTGCTGCTCTTCACGGTGCCCTGGTGCCCTATCTACAGGCACAACAGCACTGGGGATCTGTGCTTTTCCAGAGGCGCAACATCTCATGACGCTCCACTGCGGCAGAGCCTCTTGCCGAAAAGGCAAACGTCCAGCTCCTTCTCCCACAAGGAAGGGCCCAGCCCTGAAAGCTGTTGCTGCTCTTCACGGTGCCTTGGCACCTTATCTACAGGCACAACAGCACTGGGGATCTGTGCTTTCCCTGAGACGCAACTTCTCATGGTGCTCAAACGCGGCAGAGCCTCTTGCCGAAAAGGCAAACGTCCGGCTCCTTCTCCTACAAGGAAGGGCCCAGCCCTGAAATCTCTTGCTGCACTTCACGGTGCCTTGGTGCCCTATCTACAGGCACAACAGCACTGGGGATCTGTGCTTTCCCTGAGACGCAACATCTCATGGCGCTCGGCCGCGGCAGAGCCTCTTGCCGAAAAGGCAAACGTCCGGCTCCTTCTCCCACAGGGAAGGGCCCAGCCCTGAAAGCTGTTGCTGCTCTTCACGGTGCTATAGCGCCATATCTACAGGCACAACAGCACTGGGGATCTGTGCTTTCCCAGAGATGCAACATCTCATGGCGCTCCACTGCAGCAGAGCCTCTTCCCACAAAGGCAAATGTCCGGCCTCTTCTCCCACAAGGAAGGGCCCAGCCCTCAAAGCTGTTGCTGCTCTTCACGGTGCCTTGGCGCCCTATCTACAGGCACAACAGCACTGGGGATCTGTGCTTTCCCTGAGACGCAACATCTCATGGCGCTCGGCCGCGGCAGAGCCTCTTGCCGAAAAGGCAAACGTCTGGCTCCTTCTCCCACAGGGAAGGGCCCAGCCCTGAAAGCTGTTGCTGCTCTTCACGGTGCCCTAGCGCCAGATCTACAGGCACAACAGCAATGGGGATCTGTGCTTTCCCTCAGACGCAACATCTCATGGCGCTCGGCCGAGGCAGAGCCTCTTCCCACAAAGGCAAATGTCCGGCCTCTTCTCCCACAAAGAAGGGCCCAGCCCTCAAAGCTCTTGCTGCTCTTCACGGTGCTCTGGTGCCCTATCTACAGGCACAACAGCACTGGGGATCTGTGCTTTCCCAGAGGCGCAACATCTCATGACGATCCACTGCGGCAGAGCCTCTTGCCGAAAAGGCAAACGTCCGGCTCCTTCTCCCACAGGGTAGGGCCCAGCCCTGAAAGCTGTTGCTGCTCTTCACGGTGCCCTGGCGCCCTATCTACAGGCACAACAGCACTGGGGGATCTGTGCTTTCCCTGAGACGCAACATCTCATGACGCTCCACTGCGGCAGAGCCTCTTGCCGAAAAGGCAAACGTCCGGCTCCTTCTCCCACAAGGAAGGGCCCAGCCCTGAAAGCTCTTGCTGCTCTTCACGGTGCCTTGGCACCTTATCTACAGGCACAACAGCACTGGGGATCTGTGCTTTCCCTGAGACGCAACATCTCATAACGCTCCACCGCGGCAGAGCCTCTTGCCGAAAAGGCAAACGTCCGGCTCCTTCTCCCACAGGGAAGGGCCCAGCCCTCAAAGCTCTTGCTGCTCTTCACGGTGCCCTGGTGCCCTATCTACAGGCACAACAGCACTGGGGATCTGTGCTTTTCCAGAGGCGGCAACATCTCATGACGCTCCACTGCGGCAGAGCCTCTTGCCGAAAAGGCAAACGTCCAGCTCCTTCTCCCACAAGGAAGGGCCCAGCCCTGAAAGCTGTTGCTGCTCTTCACGGTGCCTTGGCACCTTATCTACAGGCACAACAGCACTGGGGATCTGTGCTTTCCCTGAGACGCAACTTCTCATGGTGCTCAAACGCGGCAGAGGCTCTTGCCGAAAAGACAAACGTCCGGCTCCTTCTCCCACAAGGAAGGGCCCAGCCCTGAAATCTCTTGGCTGCACTTCACGGTGCCTTGGTGCCCTATCTACAGGCACAACAGCACTGGGGATCTGTGCTTTCCCTGAGACGCAACATCTCATAACGCTCCACCGCCGGCAGAGCCTCTTGCCGAAAAGGCAAACATCCGGCTCCTTCTCCCACAAGGAAGGGCCCAGCCCTGAAAGCTCTTGCTGCTCTTCACGGTGCCCTGGCGCCCTATCTACAGGCACAACAGCAGTGGGGATCTGTGCTTTCCCCAGAGATGCAACATCTCATGACGCTCTACTGCGGCAGAGCCTCTTGCAGAAAAGACAAACGTCCAGCTCCTTCTCCCACTAGGAAGGGCCCCAGCCCTCAAAGATCTTGCTGCTCTTCACGGTGCCCTGGCACCCTATCTACAGGCACAACAGCACTGGGGATCTGTGCTTTCCCAGAGATGCAACATCTCATCGCGCTCAAACGCGGCAGAGCCTCTTGCCGAAAAGGCAAACGTCCGGCTCCTTCTCCCACAAGGAAGGGCCCAGCCCTGAAAGCTCTTGCTGCTTCTTCACGGTGCCTTGGCGCCCTATCTACAGGCACAACAGCAATGGGGTTCTGTGCTTTCCCTGAGACGCAACATCTCATAACGCTCCACCGGGGGCAAGAGCCTCTTGCCGAAAAGGCAAACGTTCCGGCTCCTTCTCCCACAAGGAAGGGCCCAGCCCCTGAAAGCTCTTGCTGCTCTTCACGGTGCCCTGGCGCCCTATCTACAGGCACAACAGCATTGGGATCTGTGCTTTCCCAGAGACGCAACATCTCATGGCGCTCGCCGCGGCAGAGCCTCTTGCCGAAAAGGCAAACGTCCGGCTCCTTCTCCCATAGGGAAGGGCCCAGCCCTGAAAGCTGTTGCTGCTCTTCACGGTGCCCTAGCGCCATATCTACAGGCACAACAGCACTGGGGATCTGTGCTTTCCCAGAGATGCAACATCTCATGGCGCTCCACCGCGGGCAGAGCCTCTTCCCACAAAGGCAAATGTCCGGCCTCTTCTCCCACAAGGAAGGGCCCAGCCCTGAAAGCTCTTGCTGCTCTTCACGGTGCCTTGGCGCCCTATCTACAGGCACAACAGCACTGGGGATCTGTGCTTTCCCTGAGACGCAACATCTCATGGCACTCGGCCGCGGCAGAGCCTCTTGCCGAAAAGGCAAACGTCTGGCTCCTTCTCCCACAGGGAAGGGCCCAGCCCTGAAAGCTGTTGCTGCTCTTCACGGTGCCCTAGCGCCATATCTACAGGCACAACAGCACTGGGGATCTGTGCTTTTCCCAGAGATGCAACATCTCATGGCGCTCGGCCGAGGCAGAGCCTCTTCCCACAAAGGCAAATGTCCGGCCTCTTCTCCCACAAAGAAGGGCCCAGCCCTCAAAGCTCTTGCTGCTCTTCACGGTGCTCTGGTGCCCTATCTACAGGCACAACAGCAATGGGGATCTGTGCTTTCCCTGAGACGCAACATCTCATAACGCTCCACCGCGGCAGAGCCTCTTGCCGAAAAGGCAAACGTCCGGCTCCTTCTCCCACAAGGAAGGGCCCAGCCCTGAAAGCTCTTGCTGCTCTTCACGGTGCCCTGGCGCCCTATCTACAGGCACAACAGCACTGGGGATCTGTGCTTTCCCAGAGGCGCAACATCTCATGACGATCCACTGCGGCAGAGCCTCTTGCCGAAAAGGCAAACGTCCGGCTCCTTCTCCCACAAGGAAGGGCCCAGCCCTCAAAGCTCTTGCTGCTCTTCACGGTGCCTTGGCACCTTATCTACAGGCACAACAGCACTGGGGATCTGTGCTTTCCCAGAGGCGCAACATCTCATGACGCTCCACTGCGGCAGAGCCTCTTGCCGAAAAGGCAAACGTCCGGCTCCTTCTCCCACAGGGAAAGGGCCCAGCCCTGAAAGCTGTTGCTGCTCTTCACGGTGCCTTGGCACCCTATCTACAGGCACAACAGCAATGGGGATCTGTGCTTTCCAGAGATGCAACTTCTCATGGTGCTCAAACGCGGCAGAGCCTCTTGCCGAAAAGGCAAACGTCCGGCTCGTTCTCCCTCAAGGAAGGGCCCAGCCCTGAAAGCTGTTGCTGCTCTTCACAGTGCCTTGGTGCCCTATCTACAGGCACAACAGCACTGGGGATCTGTGCTTTCCCTGAGACGCAACATCTCATGGCGCTCCACCGCGGCAGAGCCTCTTGCCGAAAAGGCAAACATCCGGCTCCTTCTCCCACAAGGAAGGGCCCAGCCCTGAAAGCTCTTGCTGCTCTTCACGGTGCCCTGGCGCCCGATCTACAGGCACAACAGCAGTGGGGATCTGTGCTTTCCCAGAGATGCAACATCTCATGACGCTCCACTGCGGCAGAGCCTCTTGCCGAAAAGAAAAACGTCCAGCTCCTTCTCCCACTAGGAAGGGCCCAGCCCTCAAAGCTCTTGCTGCTCTTCACAGTGCCCTGGCACCCTATCTACAGGCACAACAGCACTGGGGATCTGTGCTTTCCCGGAGACGCAACATCTCATGGCGCTCGGCCGCGGCAGAGCCTCTTGCCGAAAAGGCAAACGTCTGGCTCCTTCTCCCACAGGGAAGGGGCCCAGCCCTGAAAGCTGTTGCTGCTCTTCACGGTGCCCTAGCGCCATATCTACAGGCACAACAGCAATGGGGATCTGTGCTTTCCCAGAGATGCAACATCTCATGGCGCTCTGGCCCGAGGCAGAGCCTCTTCCCACAAAGGCAAATGTCCAGGCCTCTTCTCCCACAAGGAAGGGCCCAGCCCTGAAAGCTGTTGCTGCTCTTCACGGTGCCCTGGCGCCCTATCTACAGGCACAACAGCACTGGGGATCTGTGCTTTCCCAGAGGCGCAACATCCTCATGACGATCCACTGCGGCAGAGCCTCTTGCCGAAAAGGCAAACGTCCGGCTCCTTCTCCCACAAGGAAGGGCCCAGCCCTCAAGCTCTTGCTGCTCTTCACGGTGCCTTGGCACCTTATCTACAGGCACAACAGCACTGGGGATCTGTGCTTTCCCAGAGGCGCATCATCTCATGACGCTCCACTGCGGCAGAGCCTCTTGCCGAAAAGGCAAACGTCCGGCTCCTTCTCCCACAGGGAAGGGCCCAGCCCTGAAAGCTGTTGCTGCTCTTCACGGTGCCCTAGCGCCATATCTACAGGCACAACAGCAATGGGGATCTGTGCTTTCCCAGAGATGCAACATCTCATGGCGCTCGGCCGAGGCAGAGCCTCTTCCCACAAAGGCAAATGTCCGGCCTCTTCTCCCACAAGGAAGGGCCCAGCCCTCAAAGGTGTTGCTGCTCTTCACGGTGCTCTGGTGCCCTATCTACAGGCACAACAGCACTGGGGATCTGTGCTTTCCCTGAGACGCAACATCTCATGGCGCTCGGACCGCGGCAGAGCCTCTTGCCGAAAAGACAAACGTCCGGCTCCTTCTCCCACAAGGAAGGGCCCAGCCTTCAAAGCTGTTGCTGCTCTTCACGGTGCCCTGGCGCCCTATCTACAGGCACAACAGCACTGGGGATCTGTGCTTTCCCAGAGATGCAACATCTCATGGCGCTCCACTGCGGCAGAGCCTCTTGCCGAAAAGGCAAACGTCCGGCTCCTTCTCCCACAAGGAAGGGCCCAGCCCTGAAAGCTCTTGCTGCTCTTCACGGTGCCCTGGCGCCCTATCTACAGGCACAACAGCACTGGGGATCTGTGCTTCCCTCAGACGCAACATCTCATGGCGCTCTGCCGCGGCACAGCCCTCTTGCCGAAAAAGGCAAACGTCCGGTTCCTTCTCCAACAAGGAAGGGCCCAGCCCTCAAAGCTGTTGCTGCTCTTCACAGTGCCCTGGTGCCCTATCTACAGGCACAACAGCACTGGGGATCTGTGCTTTCCCAGAGATGCAACATCTCATAACGCTCCACCGGGGCAGAGCCTCTTGCCGAAAGGCAAACGTCCGGCTCCTTCTCCCACAAGGAAGGGCCCAGCCCTGAAAGCTCTTGCTGCTCTTCACGGTGCCCTGGTGCCTATCTACAGGCACAACAGCAATGGGGATCTGTGCTTTTCCAGAGGCGCAACATCTCATGACGCTCCACTGCAGCAGAGCCTCTTCCACAAAGGCAAATGTCCGGCCTCTTCTCCCACAAGGAAGGGCCCAGCCCTCAAAGCTGTTGCTGCTCTTCACGGTGCCTTGGCACCTTATCTACAGGCACAACAGCACTGGGGATCTGTGCTTTCCCTGAGACGCAACTTCTCATGGTGCTCAAACGCGGCAGAGCCTCTTGCCGAAAAGGCAAACGTCCGGCTCCTTCTCCCACAAGGAAGGGCCCAGCCTTGAAAGCTGTTGCTGCTCTTCACGGTGCCTTGGCGCCCTATCTACAGGCACAACAGCACTGGGGATCTGTGCTTTCCCTGAGACGCAACATCTCATAACGCTCCACCGGGGCAGAGCCTCTTGCCGAAAAGGCAAAAGTCCGGCTCCTTCTCCCACAAGGAAGGGCCCAGTCCTGAAAGCTCTTGCTGCTCTTCACGGTGCCCTGGCGCCCTATCTACAGGCACAACAGCAATTGGGATCTGTGCTTTCCCGGAGATGCAACATCTCATGACGCTCCACTGCGGCAGAGCCTCTTGCCGAAAAGACAAACGTCCAGCTCCTTCTCCCACAAGGAAGGGCCCAGCCCTCAAAGCTCTTGCTGCTCTTCACGGTGCCCTGGCACCCTATCTACAGGCACAACAGCACTGGGGATCTGTGCTTTCCCAGAGATGCAACATCTCATCGCGCTCAAACGCGGCAGAGCCTCTTGCCGAAAAGGCAAACGTCCGGCTCCTTCTCCCACAAGGAAGGGCCCAGCCCTGAAAGCTCTTGCTGCTCTTCACGGTGCCTTGGCACCTTATCTACAGGCACAACAGCACTGGGGATCTGTGCTTTCCCTGAGACGCAACATCTCATAAAGCTCCACCGCGGCAGAGCCTCTTGCCGAAAAGGCAAACGTCCGGCTCCTTCTCCCACAGGGAAGGGCCCAGCCCTCAAAGCTCTTGCTGCTCTTCACGGTGCCCTGGCGCCCTATCTACAGGCACAACAGCACTGGGGATCTGTGCTTTTCCAGAGGCGCAACATCTCATGACGCTCCACTGCGGCAGAGCCTCTTGCCGAAAAGGCAAACATCCAGCTCCTTCTCCCACAAGGAAGGGCCCAGCCCTCAAAGCTGTTGCTGCTCTTCACGGTGCTCTGGTGCCCTATCTACAGTCACAACAGCACTGGGGATCTGTGCTTTCCTGGAGACGCAACATCTCATGGCGCTCGGCCGCGGCAGAGCCTCTTGCCGAAAAGACAAACGTCCGGCTCCTTCTCCCACAAGGAAGGGCCCAGCCCTCAAAGCTGTTGCTGCTCTTCACGGTGCCCTGGCGCCCTATCTACAGGCACAACAGCACTGGGGATCTGTGCTTTCCCAGAGATGCAACATCTCATGGCGCTCCACTGCGGCAGAGCCTCTTGCCGAAAAGGCAAACGTCCGGCTCCTTCTCCCACAAGGAAGGGCCCAGCCCTGAAAGCTCTTGCTGCTCTTCACGGTGCCCTGGCGCCCTATCTACAGGCACAACAGCACTGGGGATCTGTGCTTTCCCTCAGACGCAACATCTCATGGCGCTCCGGCCGCAGCAGAGCCTCTTGCCGAAAAGGCAAACGTCCGGCTCCTTCTCCAACAAGGAAGGGCCCAGCCTGAAAGCTGTTGCTGCTCTTCACAGTGCCCTGGTGCCCTATCTACAGGCACAACAGCACTGGGGATCTGTGCTTTCCCAGAGATGCAACATCTCATAACGCTCCACCGGGGCAGAGCCTCTTGCCGAAAAGGCAAACGTCCGGCTCCTTCTCCCACAAGGAAGGGCCCAGCCCTGAAAGATGTTGCTGCTCTTCACGGTGCCCTGGCGCCCTATCTACAGGCACAACAGCACTGGGGATCTGTGCTTTCCCTGAGACGCAAACTTCTCATGGTGCTCAAACGCGGCAGAGCCTCTTGCCGAAAAGGCAAACGTCCGGCTCCTTCTCCCACAAGGAAGGGCCCAGCCCTGAAAGCTCTTGCTGCTCTTCACGGTGCCTTGGCACCTTATCTACAGGCACAAGAGCACTGGGGATCTGTGCTTTCCCAGAGACGCAACATCTCATAATGCTCCACCGCGGCAGAGCCTCTTGCCGAAAAGGCAAACGTCCGGCTCCTTCTCCCACAGGGAAGGGCCCAGCCCTCAAAGCTCTTGCTGCTCTTCACGGTGCCCTGGCGCCCTATCTACAGGCACAACAGCACTGGGGATCTGTGCTTTTCCAGAGGCGCAACATCTCATGACGCTCCACTGCTGCAGAGCCTCTTGCCGAAAAGACAAACGTCCAGCTCCTTCTCCCACAAGGAAGGGCCCAGCCCTGAAAGCTCTTGCTGCTCTTCACGGTGCCTTGGTGCCCTATCTACAGGCACAACAGCACTGGGGATCTGTGCTTT